>NW_007728791.1:237849-257028 GCF_000696425.1 Galeopterus variegatus | reverse complement strand
AGGCTGCTTCTACTCATGGTGGAAAGCAGCAGGCAGCCGGCAGGTACAAGCAGATCACATGGCGAGAGGAAGCGAACAAGAGAAAGAGACAGAGAGAGAGAGAGGAGGTGCCAGGATCCAATAAACAACCAGCTCTCACTAGAACTAAGAGAGTGAGATCTCACTCGGGCCCCCTCCCCAAGGGAGAGCATTCATTCATGAGAGATCTGCCCACACGACTCAAACAGCTCCCAACACTGCCACACTGGGGATCAGATTTCCACATGAGTTTTGGGAGGACAACATGTCCAAACTCTATCACCCAGGAACACCAAAGATTGCCGGCAACCACAGCAGCTAGAGGAACGGCATGGGACAGACTCTCCCCCAGAGCCTCAGAAGAAACCCATCCTGCTGGCACTTTGATTTTGGACTCCCGGCCACCAGAACTGTGAGACAACAGGTTTCTGTTGTTAGAGCCACACGTCTGTGGTGGTTTATTATGGCGACCCTAGCAGACTCCACACTCTGCAAGTGAGGAACCACTCTGTCTGTGTGCTAACTCAGTCTCGCAGCAGCCAGTGAGGTGGGCGCCAGTAGGATCGCTTCCACCTTACAGGTGAGGAAAACTGGAGCCCAGAGTGAGGTAACTGCCTAAGGTCACACGGCTGAGATTCAAACCCAGGCAGTCTGGTTCTTACCTGTGCTCATAAACTCTTACGCCACATTTATAATTTAGATAACTGAGCTTAGTTTTCACTCCCAGGTTTTCATATTAAGAAAAATGTCCATTGGTTTAGTTATCACTAGGGTCTGAGACACATGCTTTTCATTCCCTGATAGTATAATTTTAAAGAAAGCCACTAATTTAATATTGAAATCCATTTGCTCACATTTTTTGTTTTCTGAGCTCTGAGAAAATGGGGTAACCCCAATATTATGACAGAATTTGAGTCATCTGTTGATGCTTGGCGATCGGAGATGATTTAAATACATTAAAGATGTGTACCTTGTTATTAAATAGTGAGGAATCTCCCAGCACTCTGCAGTTCACCAAGCAGAATGACAGATCTAAAACACGCATTGACTCTATCCAGGGCACATGCTTTTCTCATATCCTGGCTAATTAACAGGTATTGTTTCAGTGAATGGGCATAATTGCAAAGTAAGTCCTATACCCCCAGTCAAAGCCACCATGCAGTAACTTAATCGCTAACATTTTTAAAGGAAAAGAAAGAGCAGACAACATCCCGATAAAGCAAACTCGCCACAGAGCACCAAATTCTCTGGAATCCTCTGGAATTCCCTTGAGGAGCTTGAGAAGGATGCCACACATCCCCTCACTCAAGGACCACGGGGGACGGGGCCTGACAGGGCCTGAACGAGGATAATGCATAATGACGCTAAGAGAATGACCTTCCTCCTGACGAATAGGATGTTAAAGAGACAAAGGGACTAAACAAATGTGGCAGAAGTAACACTTTTAAAAATCCAATCCACAGGCAAGATGTCAGACACCCTGTAAACTTGAATAATGAGTGCTGAGCTCCCAGAGTGTCAGGTCGGAAGTGCAAATGTCACCCTGGCCTTTGTTTAAAGAGCTGCCTGGAGGGCAGGCAGGCAGTTTCAGCAACAGCTAGTGGGGCTGGAGCGAGGGGAGGAGGACAGTGGCAGGAAGTGAGGACGGGGCCCCGGCGGCTGCAGCTGCGTCTTCCAGCAGTGGAGCTCTCCTGCTTTGGTCTCGGGGCCCCCGAGACTCTTCACAGTTTTAGAGGACACTGAGGAGCTTTGGTTTAGGCGGGTTAATCTATCAATATTTGCTGTATTATAAATTAAAACTGAGACCATTTGAAAGTACTAATTTGTTTAAAAACGATAAGCCTATTACATGTTAACTTATATTACAAAAAATAACTGTATTTTTCAAAACCATAGCAGTTCAGTCAGAAGGGTAAGGTACTGCACCTCGTTTGCAGCCTTTGTTTTTATTGTCTGGCTTGACAGAAGCCAGGAGGTGGCATGCCTTTTCTGCACTCACCTGTTGGGACAGCGCCAGTCCCTGGACAACTGCACGACAGACTCATGAGAGCGCACAGAAGGCAAATCGTGTCCTAGTAGGTGACAGTCTTGACCTCTTGGATCCCAGGAAGGGTGTCAGGCCCTCCAGGACCCACCCCATGGGAGCTGCTGGGTGAGCTGAGGCCCTGAGCTCTGCTCTGAGTGGGAGGATTGAGAGCGGCTGGCGGGTCTGCAGTGAAGGACCGGCTTGTTCTGACTTCTAGAAAGAACGGACAGCGCTAGCTGCTGTGTGGACAGCCGACTGTAGGAGAAAAGGCCCCGACAATGGGGGAGCTGGGATGCCAGCAAGGGAGCCAGGTGGAGACTCAGGCCAGGACAGCGGTGCTGGAGGGAGGGAATGAGAGGTCAGATTCTGGACAGGTCCCGCAAGTAGTCAACAGGATGTGCCCCCGGGTTGGACATGGGTTTGAAGAGGAATGAAAATAAATCCCAGGAGTTTTGACCTACACACCTGGAAGAAAAGCAGCCCCTCTACCGAGCTGGAGATGACAGGAGGAAGACGCATTGTGGGGAAAATCAAAACCTTAGTGCGGGTGAGCCGAGGCTCCAGACATGCATGAGCCTCCTAGGAAAGATGTCAGTGAGCAGGTAGGCACTCGGGTTAGGGCTGGAGCCAAGATGTTGGGAGCTTTTAGGATGTAGATGTGATTTACAGCCAAGGGATGGGGGAGTTCACCTGGGAAGAGCTTATACACAGAAAGGACGTTTGGAAGAAGAGAGAAGAGCAGACAGAAGGAGGCCAGGATGGTGGGAAGAGGACCAGGAGTCATGCTCCAGGGGCCTGGGGAAGGACGTGCTTCAAGAGGAGGAAGGTCGAGCAGCACGTGCTGCTGCTGGGGCCAGTGCGACGGACACTGCAGTGGAATCTGGCACACAAGAGCAACTGTGGGGGTGCGGGCGGCATGTGTGGTTGGTACGGGTCTAAGAGAGAACAGGGAAAGAGGGAGCGGGGCCAGCTGTGTAGAAAGTCCTTTCAAGTGGTTTTTCTAGAAAGAGGAGAAATGGCAGCTGCTGGAGGGGGTGAGATCAAAGGATGTTTTGGTGATGGAAGGTCTCACAGCATGTTGGAAGACTGACAATATCACTGTGAAGGCGACTGTAGGAGAAAAGGCCCCGACAATGGGGGAGCTGGGATGCCAGCAAGGGAGCCAGGTGGAGACTCAGGCCAGGACAGCGGTGCTGGAGGGAGGGAATGAGAGAGACTGTAGGAGAAAAGGCCCCGACAATGGGGGAGCTGGGATGACAGCAAGGGAGCCAGGTGGAGACTCAGGCCAGGACAGCGGTGCTGGAGGGAGGGAATGAGAGGTCAGATTCTGGACAGGTCCCGCAAGTAGTCAACAGGATGTGCCCCCGGGTTGGACATGGGTTTGAAGAGGAATGAAAATAAATCCCAGGAGTTTTGACCTACACACCTGGAAGAAAAGCAGCCCCTCTACCGAGCTGGAGATGACAGGAGGAAGACGCATTGTGGGGAAAATCAAAACCTTAGTGCGGGTGAGCCGAGGCTCCAGACGTGCATGAGCCTCCTAGGAAAGATGTCAGTGAGCAGGTAGGCACTCGGGTTAGGGCTGGAGCCAAGATGTTGGGAGCTTTTAGGATGTAGATGTGATTTACAGCCAAGGGATGGGGGAGTTCACCTGGGAAGAGCTTATACACAGAAAGGACGTTTGGAAGAAGAGAGAAGAGCAGACAGAAGGAGGCCAGGATGGTGGGAAGAGGACCAGGAGTCATGCTCCAGGGGCCTGGGGAAGGACGTGCTTCAAGAGGAGGAAGGTCGAGCAGCACGTGCTGCTGCTGGGGCCAGTGCGACGGACACTGCAGTGGAATCTGGCACACAAGAGCAACTGTGGGGGTGCGGGCGGCATGTGTGGTTGGTACGGGTCTAAGAGAGAACAGGGAAAGAGGGAGCGGGGCCAGCTGTGTAGAAAGTCCTTTCAAGTGGTTTTTCTAGAAAGAGGAGAAATGGCAGCTGCTGGAGGGGGTGAGATCAAAGGATGTTTTGGTGATGGAAGGTCTCACAGCATGTTGGAAGACTGACAATATCACTGTGAAGGTTAACTCTAGGTGTCAACTTGGTTAGAGGAAGGAATGCTGAGGAGCCTGGTAAAGCTATCTTTTTAGGTGTGTCCATGAGGGTGTCTCCAGCAGAGATTAGCATGAGAGTCAATTGTTTTAGGTATGTACCTAGAAGGAGAGGTGCTGGATCACATGGTAATTCTATTTTTAATAAGAGTATTTTTGGAAAACCTCCATACTGTATCCACAGCAGATGTACTACTGTATATTCCCACCAAGAGTGCACGAGGGTTCCAATTTCTCCACATCCTCACCAACTTTTCTTTTTTTTTTTTAAATAGGAGCCATCCTAGTGGTATGAAGTGGTATAGTTTTGATTTGCATGTACCATCTATTAAAAGAACGTCCCTCCAAACAAAACTCAGAGGTTGGTATAATCATATCAGTAAACTATTATATGACAAGTTGTTCACTTCACCCAGGATTTGAGCATTAAAGAAGTAACTAACTGCTAAATTTCTCACTTGAAAAGAGAAATCAATTGAAAGAGAGTGTATAAGTTCATTTCTGTTGCTTATAACAAAATATCTGGAACTGGGTACTTTGTAAAAAGACAAAATTTATTGCATACAGTTTCAGAGGCTGGGAAGTCCAAAGTCTAGGGAACACATCTGGTGAGGGTCTTCTTTCCTGGTAGCTTTACAGCAATGCAAGGGACTCACATGGCAGAAAATGGCAGAGCAGAGAGAGAGTGAGACTCTCATGAGCTTTCTTTTTAAAGCCCTCAGAACCACTCCCATGACCACCATTATTAATCCATTCACTAGGCATGGTCCTCAGAATCTAATCACCTCTTCAAGACCCCACCTTTCAATTACCATAATAGGATTTCCCATTCTCAACAGTTACAATTGAGAATAAGCTTCAATGACTTAAAACTTGGAGGACACAATTCAATCCATAATGGACAGCATCAACCAGAAGCTGCTGTAGGCAGACTAATGACCCCTAAATGTGTTCACTCCCTAATTCCCCAAACCTGTCAATATGTAATTAAGGTAGCTATGACTTTGCAGATGTGATTAGGCTAAAGATCTTGAGATAGATTATCCCAGGTTATTTGGATGGGTTCAACGTAATCACATGTGGAGGCACAAGAGTGAGGGTCAGAGAAAGAGACGTTAGGATGGAGCAGAAGTCACAGTCAGAAAGATCTGAAGATGCTGTGCTGCTGGCTTTGAGAGGGGAGGCATGAGCCCAGGAATGCAGGTGCCTCTGGAAGCTGGAAAAGGCCTGGAAGCTATTATATTTATATAGAATTCAATACCCAATGGAGGCTATAATTTTTTTTAATGTGCATGGAATGTTTATACAATTTGATCATGTATCATGAAAAATGTATTTAGCAATTAAGAAAAACACAAATTCTAAAACTATAAAGTATTTATGTCCTCTCTAACATAGTGTAATAAATTTTGAAATAACAAAAGGATAGATTTTTTAAAATACCACATTTTTGGAAAAGAAATAACATTACTAAATAGCACTTGGGTTTAAAAGTAAATCAGAAGAGGGTTAAGAAATATTTAGAACTGAACGAAAATGAAAACAAAAAATGTCAAAATTTGTGAAACAATGTTAAAGCAGCTATGAAGAGAAATTTCATAATTTTAAATGTATTTTCCAGGAGGCAAGAAAACTTCAATAGAAAATAATATTCAATATAAAAAATCCAAAAAAAGGAAACTGAATAAACCCAAAGCAACAAGAAGGAAGGAAATAATAAATAATAAGAACAGAAATAAATGAAATCTATTACTGAAAAAAGAGGAAAAGATTAAGAAAAAGGAGAACTTTACTTCTTGGAAAGATTAATAATATAAACAGAACTCGAGCAAGACCAATCAAACCAAAAAACAAGGAGATACAAATAAAATATAGAACTATAACAACAAAAAATCTGCAGACATAAAGAGATTTGTCAAAATCAAAAAAAAGAATTTTAAAAAATTATACATTAATTAATTGTAAAGCATAGATGAAAGACATACATTTTGAAAAATAAATGCTCAAATTGTAACAAGAAGAAAATTTAAGAAAACCAATACCTGTTATAGAAATAGGAATGACAGTCAAATATCTCACTTTATGTGATATGGAATAATTTATAATCGACTGTAATGAGGGAAGTATGAATACTGTAATTCCCAGAGCTACCACTAAAATAAATAAACAAACAAATAAGTAAATAAATGAGTATGTAGTTAAAAAAGAGGAGGAATTAAACTGGAATAATAGCAACAATGACTTAATTCCCCATTAGGCAAGAGTAACTAAGGAAGAAAAACAGATAAGACAAATGGAAAACAAACAGAAAAATGGTAGACCTAAATCCAACCACATAAACAGTCAAATTAAATGCAAACACACTAAATACTCCAATTAAATAACACAGATTATTAGACTGGAAAATAGAGCAAGACCCAACTGCATGCTCTCTACAAGAGACACTCTTAAGTGTAAAGGCTCAGGTAGTTTAAAAGTAAAAGGATGGAAACAGTTCCTGTGAGCCATGCTCATAGTAACTGTAGGGAGTTTGAGTGACTATATTAATATCATACAAAACAGACTGCAGAATTAGCCAAAAAAAAAAAAAATAAGACCATTTTATAATGATAAGCAGATCAATGCAACAGGAATACATAACAATCATAAACGTGTGTGCTTCTGGTAGATAACAGAGTTATCAGTCTATTTCTGTTGCTTATAACGAAATACCTGAAACTGGGTAATTTGTGAGAGAACAAAACTTATTGCTTACAATTTTGGAGGCTGGGTAATCCAAAGTCCAGGGAACACAGCTGGCGAACGCCTTGATGGTGGTGACAGTGACCCAGGACTCTCACATGGCAGAAATGGCAGAGCAGAGAGAGCGACTCTCATGTACTGTCCCTTTAAAGCCCTCAGAACCATGCCTATGACAACTATTACTAATCCATTCATTAGGGCATGGTCCTCAGAATCTAATCACCTCTTCAAGGCCTCACCTTTCAATTACCGTAATAGGATTTCCCACCCTTTACGATTACAATGGATATTAACCTTCAATACATAAAACTTGGGAAACAGAATTCAATTCATATCACAGGGCTTCCAAACACGTGAAGCAATACTGTCAGAACTCAAGGAAGGAAAAGACAAGCACTGGAGACTCTACAGCCTATCTCAGTCACTGATAGGTCAACTGGGCAAAGTCAGTAAGAACACAGATGACATGAACAACACTGTCAACGAGCCTGACCTAAATGACAACTGCTTTGGGAAAAGTTTGGCATCTCCTTGTAAATTAAACACACGCCTATGCTATGGCCTGCAATTCCCCTCTTAGAAGTTTCCCCAGGAGAAGTAATAGCATGTGAGCACCAAAAGTCCTGTACAAAAATACTCATGGTGGCTGTATTCAGAATAGATGGAAATGGAAGTGACCCAGATGTCCATTGGCTGGAGAGTGCATTTTTTTTTTTTTTCTGACCAGTAAGGGGATCTCAACCCTCGGCACGGTGTGGTCCACACCACGCTCAGCCAGTGAGTGCACCAGCCATCCCTATATAGGATCCGAACGCGCGGCCTCAGCACTACCAGTGCCGCACTGGAGAGTGCATTTATACAACACAAAACTATTCAGAAATGAGAACGCATGAAATTTTTTTCTTTTATTTTTTTGGCGGCTGGCCGGTATGGCGATCCAAACCCTTGACCTTGGTGTTATAACACCTTGCTCTAACCAAGTGAGCCAACTGGCCAGCCCCAGAATGAGCTTCTGATACCCACAATAATGTGAATGAATCTCACAGACAGGAGGCTGAGAAAAAGAAGCCAGACACCAAAATGCAAATGCTGCATGATTCCATTTACAGGACATCCTAGAACTGGCAAAACTAATCCAAAAATCAAATCATTTAAGTACTTGCTCTGTGGGTGCAGGAAGGTGCTGGGAAGGGGCCTGAGAGACCTGAGAGGGAAGTATGTGGTCACATGAGTGTGTGCGCTTTGTTCCAACCCCCCTGAATGGTGCATCTAAGTAATGTGACTTTACATAAATTTTATATTAGAAAAGGAACTGCAATCAAATATTGGACCCTAGTTAGTAGGTTTGCTTGTAGTCATGATATGAACTGGCAAAAAGTAAAACAAAACAAAATCTCACAATAACAACAAAAACTAAAGCATGTTGGAATTAACCAAAATAGACAAAAACTCTATTTAGAAAGAAATGGTTTGGTTGTGCAAAATAGGTCAGAATCAGAAAGATGTGTATGTTTGCATGTACACACACACAGACATACATACATACACAAACACATCTGAATATTTTATATATTAATGGGGAAGAAAATAATAGACTGCTTGGAAGATATTGGGAAAACATGTTCACCATATGGAAAAACATAAAACAGGCCAGCATCAACTGCCAGACAACGAGCAGAGAAACTTTTGATTCTAGCCTCCAGCTGTTGTTGCCACCCAGGCTTCTGAAGGGAGACTGCAGACATGTGAGCAGGAATGGGTCACATCTGCTGACCTAGAGAACCCCAAATCATAATAAAAGGGTTGTTTCATGCCACTAAGTTTTGGAGGAGGTTTGATAAACACAAATAAAAACCAGAAGACCTATTAACATCATATACAAAGGTGAATTCTACATGACCATGAAGATAAAATCACAAAGTTAATTGAAGGTACTATAGGAAAGCTATCTTTGTGACATAGGATGGGAAGAAACTTCTCAATTACCAAGAGCACACCTATAAGACAAAAATTAACGTAATTACATCAAAGTTGAGGATGTCTGTTACACGAAGTACACTATGAGTGAAGTTAACAAGCAGTTGACTGATTAGGAGAAGATATTTGTAATTAAAAATTTAATATCTAGGATATGTGAGAAACTTCAGCAAATCAATATGGAAAAAAAAAAGACAGGAATTCCACTTGAATAATGGGCAAATGATATGGTGGTATACAGAATAACGTCCCCCCAAAGATGTCCATGCCCTATTCCCCCGAACCTGTGACGATGTCCATGACATGGTGAAAGGGACTTTGCAGATGAGATTAAAGGGATGAATCTTGAGAAGAGGAGATTATTCAGAGTATCAGGGTGGGCCCAGTATAATCACATGAATCCTTGAAAGTGGAAAACCTTTTCCAGATGGGTTGGAAAGGTGAGCAGAAGAAGGAGGAGGGGGGAGTCACAGCATGACAGGGACTTGACTGCCATAGATGGCTTTGAGGATGGAGGAAGGGCTGGGAGCCAGAGCATGTGGTGTTCTCTGGAAGCTGGGAATGATCCCGGCTGACGGTCAGTGAGGAAAGTCCCACAACTGTAAGCAACTAAATTTTGCCAACAATTCAAATGAGCAAGGAAATGAACCCTTCCCTAAAACTTCCAGAAAGAAACACAGCCCTACCAGCACCTGATTTTAGCCCAATGAGACCTGTACCAGACTTCTGAGGTATAGAACTGTGAGAGGATACATTTACATTTATAAACTTAAGCCATGAAATTTATGGCGATTTGTAGCAGCAGCAATAGGAAACTGATACAGATATTGTCAACAACTCACACAAGAGGAAATCCAAAAGCTACCACACCTATGAAGAGCTGCTCTGTCATAACTGGAAAAGAGCAAATGATACAATGATATATCTATTTTCACCCTCTAATTAGACTGGCAGAACTTAGAAAGCTAAATAGTGCCAATTGCTGGCTGGGAAGTGGGCTACTACTAATGGCACAGCCATTCTTATGAGCCATCTGGCAGAATGCAGTAAAATTAAATATATGCTACCCATCGATGCAGCAGTTCTAATCCTGATCCTGATCCCAGATCAATTCCCCCAGGGGTGTGTGACTGGTTGAGTGCACAGGTGTTGGTCACGGCACTGTCTGTGATAGTGGGGAGTGGGATGCTGTCTGGAGAAGGACAGTACAGTGATTCCATGCAGGACTCAGAAAAAATAGAGGGAATGTATGCACAGCTATATGAATAGGTTTTTTTTAAAAAAAGAACTGAATGGAAAAATAAACAATGTCTACACACAATACCATTTATGTAAATAGACAAAACTATGTGTTTTCATAAGAACATGTTCAAATAAACTTTTTGCCAACACTGTAGGCATGCTGCCCACTTTTCTTGGGCCTTATCCTTCCAGGCTCCTGGCCAATTCCCAGGTACCACTGTTTGCAACTGTTTGTCTGCAGACCTTCTCTGCCCTGGAGCAGGGCAGCCTTTAACCAGTGACTGATGAAAGTTTGGTGTGTCACACTCTCTTGTCCCTAGGAGAGGCAACACTAGGCACGTGTCCATACTGCCCCACGCTTTCCTGTGGGATTTGGCTCCACTTTCCTGTGTTAGTGGTGGCTTGATAATGTTCCCTTTACTGGGTGCCTTTCCTGCCCCATTTGCCTGCACTGTCCAAATGTTCTATTTGTCCTTCCATCCTTGTCTCAATGTCTACTTAGAAGGGAACCCTATGTAGGGCAAAAGTGCTCACATCAAACACCACAGAAGGGTAGAGCATAGGGAATGAGCGTGGGGAGTGGGGATAAAAGGAAAAGATACATAAAAGCAGAGGCGAACGCCTTTTGCTCATCAGTGATGATAGTGTCCATGCACTAAAGAGTATAATGAACTTGATCCTCTCATGTGAGGTCTAAGAACAAAGAAAGAGAACCTGTGACTTCACCGATCTCTCAAGAAGTGGCCAAGGAGGATGCTGGTTTCAATGTTAACTTTTCAATTGTGCATAATTTTTTTTGGAAACATAATTGATTGTATATATCTGTGGGGTACAGCATCGAATATCAATACCTGTGTGCAATATGTGATTCTAAAATGAGGATAATTAGTATATTCAACACTACATAATATAATCATTTTTTGTGGCCCTTTACCAATTTCTCACTAACTCTCCCTCCTGCTTCCCCTTTCCCACCTCTGGTGAACTCAGTTCTGTCCACTCCTTTCAACATTTTATTATGATCGTTGTATCTTTCTTTCTTTTTAAAGTTTAAAAAAATTTTTTTAGCTCCCACTTATGAGTGAGGGCATGTGGTGTTTCTCTTTCTGTGCCTGGCTTATTTCACTTAACATAATTTTCTGTAAGTTCATCCATATTGCTGTGAAGGGCAGAATTTCATTCTTCTTTAATACAGAGTAGTATTTCTTTGTGTATATATACCAGATTTTCCTTATCCAGTCATCCATTGATGGACACTTAAGTTGGTTCCAACTCTTGGCTACTGAAAATAGAACTGCAAGAAACATGGGAGTGCAGGTATCCCTTCCACATTAAGATTTCCATTGCTTTGGGATTGCTGGATCATAAGGCAGTTCTATCTGTGGTTGTTTGAGGAACTTCCATACTGTTTCCATAATGGCTGCACCAATTTACAGTCCCACCAACAGTGTAGGAGGGTTCCCCTTTCTACACATCCTCATCAGCATTGGTTATTCTTTGTTTTTTTGATAATGGCCAGTTTAACTGGGGTGAGATGATATCTCACTGTGGGGTCCCACCAACAGTGTAGGAGGGTTCCCCTTTCTACACATCCTCATCAGCATTTGTTATTCTTTGTTTTTTTGATAATGGCCAGTTTAACTGGGGTGAGATGATATCTCACTGTGGTTTTGATTTGCATTTTCCTGATGTTGAGTGCTGTTGAGCATTTTTTCCTGTGTCTGTAGGGCATTTGTATATCTTCCCTTGAGAAATGCCCATTCATCTCCTTTGCCCATTTTTAAATCAGGTTACTTGGTTTTTTACTGTTATTTTGTTTGAGTTCTTTGTATATTCTGGATATTAATCCCTTGTGGGATTCATAGTTTGCAAATACTTTTTCCCATTCTGTAGGTTGTCTTTTTGCTTTTTAATTGCTTCTTTTGCTGAGCAGAAGCTTTTTAGTTTGATATAATCCTGTTTGTTTTTCTTTTGTTGCCTGTGCTTTTGGGGGATTATTCATAGTCTTTGCCCAGTCCTACTTCCTGAAGTGGTTCCCCTATGTTTTCTTTTAAGAGTTCTATAGTATCAGGTCTTATACTTACTTCTTTAATTAATTTTGAGATGGTTTGGGTATATGGTGAGAAATACAGGTCTAGTTTTCATTCTTTTACATAGATGTCCAGTTTTCCCAGCACCACTTATTGAAAAGGCAGTCTTTTCTTCAATGTAAGTTCTTGTTGCCTTTGTCAAAGATCAGATGGCTGTAAGTCTGTGGGTTGATTTCTGGGTTCTCTATTCTGTTTCATGGGTTTGAGTGTCTGTCTTTATTTCAGTACCACGTTGATTTGGTTACAATAGCTTTGTAGTATAATTTGAGGTCAGGTAGTGTTATGCCTCTGGCTTAATTTTTTTTGGTTCAGGATTGCTTTGGCTGTTCGGGGTCTTTTTTTGTTCCACATGAATGTTAGGATTATTCTTTTTATTTCTGTGAACAATGTCATTGGTATTTTGATGGGGATTGTGTTGAATCTGTAGATTGCTTTGGGTAGGTTATGGACATTTTCACAATGTTAATTCTTCCAATCCAAGAGCATGGAATATCTTTCCATATTTTTGTGTCCTCTTTAATTACTTTCAGCAGTGATTTGTAGTTCTTGTTGTAGTGTTCTTTCACCCCCTTGGTTAAATTGATTCTTCAATATTTATTTTTAGTGACTATTGTAAATGGGCTTGTTTTCTTGCTTTCCTTTTCTGATAGTTTGTTGCTGGAGTATAAAAACATAATTGATTTTTGCATGTTGATTTTATATCCTGAAATTTTACTGAAATCATTTTATCAGATCTAAGAGGTTTTTTTTGCAGAGTCTTTAGGTTTTCCTATATACAGGATCATGTCATCTACAAACAGGGACAGTTTGACTTCATCTTTTCCAAACTGGATGCCCTTTATTTCTTTCTCTTGCCTGGTTACTCTGACTAGTACTTCCAATACTATGTTAAATTGGAGTGGTGAGAGTGGGCATCCTTGTCTTTTTCTTGTTCTTAGTGATATTAATGTTCACAATGATATTGGCAGTGGATTTGTCATATATGGCTTTTATTGTATTGAGATACCTTCCTTCTACACCTAATTTGTTGAGAATCATAATCATAAAGGAATGTTGAACTTTTTCAAATGCCTTTTCTGCATCTATTGAGATGATCACATGGTTTTTGTTCTTGATTTTGTTGACAGTGTATCACATTTATTGATTTGCATATGTTGAACCATCCTTGTATCCCTGGGATGAATCTCACTTGATCATGGTGTATAATCTTTCTGATGTGTTGCTGTATTCTGTTTGCTAGTATTTTGTTGAGGATTTTTAGGTCTAAGTTCATCAAGGATATTGGCCTGTAGTTTTCTTTTTTTGTTGTATTTTTGTCTGGTTTAGGTATGAGGGTGATGCTGACCTCGTAGAATGACTTTGGGAGAATGGCCTCTGTTTCTATTTTTTGGAATAGTTTGGAAAGAATTGGTATTAATTCCTCATTAAAGGTTTGGTTGTTTTCCATTTGCATGGTATATCTTTTCCATCCCTTCACTATTAGTCTGTGTCCTTACAAGTGAGGTGAGTCTCTTGAAGACAGCATATAGTTGGGCCTAGCTTTTTAATCCAGTCAGTCAGTCTGTGTCTTTTGAGTGGGGAATTTAATCCATTTACAATTAGGTTTTTTATTGAAAGGTACTGTCTTACTCCTGGCATTTTATCAATTTTCACTGGATGTTTTAAATATATTTTCTTCCTTTCTTCCCCTTTTATTATTCATCTTTACTGTTGGTTTTTTGAGATGGTAAACTACTGTTTCTTTCTCTTTCTCATTTGCATTTTTGTTCTACAAGTGGGTTTTCTTCTTTTTTGTGTGCTTGTGATGGTGATTATTGTATTTTGGATTCCAGATGCAGGACTCCCTTGAGGATTTCTTATAGGGCTGATCATTTACTGATGAACCCCCACAGATTTTGTTTGTCTGGAAAATACACTATTTCTCCCTCATTTCTGAAAGATAGCCTTGCTGGGTATAGTTTTTCTGGTGAGTTTTTTTCTTTTAGTATTTTCAGTATATCATCTCATTCTCTTCTGGCCTGCAGGGTTTCAGTTGAGAAGTCTACTGTTAGTCTGAGGGGGACTCCCTTCCAGGTGACTTGGTGCTTTTCCCTTGCTGTTTTTAAGATTCTCTGCCTTTGAGTTATGCCATTTTGACTATAATGTGTCTTCAAGAGGACCTTTTTGTATTGAATCTGTTTGAGGATCTTTGAGCCTCCTGGATCTGAAGGACCATGTCTCTCCCTATACATGGGAAGTTTTCTGCTATTATTTTGTTGAATAGGTTCTCAATGCATTTTCCTTTCTTCTCCCCTTCTGGAACACCCATGATTCAAATGTTTGTGTTCTTAAGGTTGTCTACTAACTCCCTTAGACTTTCTTCATTGTCTTAATTTCTTTTTTTTTCTTTTCCTTTTTCTTTTTTTTTTTTTTGTCCAAAGTTATTTCGACAGGACCATCTTCAAGATCAGAAATTCTTTCTTTTGCTTTCTCTCTCCTGCTTTTTTCTATTTTGCTAACTGAATCCTTCAGTTCCAGGAGTTTTGCTACATTCCTTTTTAAGATATTAATCTCTTTTTAATTTCCTCTTTTATACTACGGATACTTTTTCTCATTTTGTTGTGTCATCTGAGTCTTCTTCTAGCTCACTGAGTTTCTTTATGATTGTTGCTTGGAATTCCTCTTCAGTCATGTCAAGGGTTTCCTGCTCTATGGAGTATGGTAATTGAGAATTATTTTATTACTTTGGTGGTGTCAAATTTTCTTTTCTTTTCTTTCTTTCCTTTTTTTTTTTCTTTTTGGTATTTCTGGTATCTCTATGTTGATGTGTGGTCATCTGGTAGAGTAGTTGCTTCTTCTATTACTCTGTAGTGAGCTTTGAGGAGAAAGACTTCATCCTGTAGATTTGTTTTACATTGATGACTGAATGGGGTGTTTTAATATTGGTTCAGGATAGACACAATAGTGTAGTCTCTGTGTAGGTACCTTGGCCATAGCATAATTCTTTTAAAAAATACATATACTAAAATTTTTGTAGCCTACTCTGACCTTGAGTCCATAAAATTTGTATATGCAAACTAAAATCTAATTGGGCAAAAATTAATATTCATAAGTTTCAGGGTTTGTTAAGTGGGCATATAACATTTGCACTGATTCAACAATAAACAATTTCTATTTTAATCTTCTGCCTGATATAGATGTATGAGACCCAGTAAGATGACTATTTGGGTTGAATGCTAAAAGGTATACATTTATTATATTTCCAGAATGGTCAATAACACCAATACATTGAGTGTAGTTGCCTCAAGACAACTAAATTAATTTGCTATAAATTGAGTTAAATTTATTGAATTTTGAGTTTTAAAAATGATATCATTTATAAGAACATCTTACTAGACTGGAACTAAGAAAGACAAGAAAGAAAATTATCACCGCTTTGTATTGAAGTAGAGAGTAGAATAATGGTTACCAGAAGCCAGGAAAGAATGGGGGGAGGGGAAAGGGGGAAATGGTGGATTAATGGGTACAAAGCTGCAGGTGGACAGGAAGAACAAGTTCTGGGGTTCCAGGCTGACTAGAGCTAATAATTTTATATCATATATTACTAAAGAACATCTTGACAATAATCATGACAAAGAAAAAATTAATGTTCATGGGATGGATATGGCATCTAGCCTAAGTGGATTGTTGTACAACATATGCAGGTACTGAAACAATGCACTGTACCCCACAAATATGTACAATTAAACTTTAAAATTTTTTAAATCTTATAAAAAGAAAATTATCACCACTTTATTACATGCATTATGTGCACAGTTATCTCAAAAGACCTCTTTTAAAATTTGAAATTGGAAGTTTTTTTTCAAAATCTTATAAAAAGAAAATTATCACCACTTTATTACATACATTATGTGCACAGTTATCTCAAAAGACCTCTTTTAAAATTTGAAATTGGAAGTTTTTTTTCTATTTTGTGTCATTTAAGAAACTTTCTGAGACCTTTATGCAAATAAATTTGAAAACCTAAATGAAATGGATAATTTTCTAAGAAAAAAATTATCAAAATTGATCCCATTGTGATAGAAAGCTGGGCAATTGTTCTGTAAGAATTGGTCAAGGGAAAGTTACCAGAGAATATTCTACAAAATAAGCACCAAGCCCAGATGAGTTTACAAGGGAGTTCTACCAAACTTTAACAGACCAGAAAGCTCCAGAACTAAAAAAATTATTTCAGACGATAGGTTTCTTTTTTTTCTCCATGAGGGAAGTATAACACACCTAAAACTGATATAGATTTCACTCAGACACACACAGGAAAGAAAATTTTAGACCAATATCATTTACGAATACTGATGTAAAATTTCAAAATAACATATTAAGAAATAGATTCTAATAGCACATTAAGAAAATACTAGTCAAAAGTCAAGTGAGAATTATACAGGAATGCAAGGATGGTTAGATATTGGGAAATCTATTAATGAAATTCACCATAAGATGAAAAATAGCCTAATTGCTTCCATAGATGAGATGATGTGGGGAAAAAAAATTTGACAAAATCCAATAGCCATTCTTGATAAAAGCACTTTAGATCATCTAAATGAATAGATGCTTCCTTGACATGGTAATACCTCATATTAAAGCCAGCATTTTACTAAAAGGGCAAATATTGCAGCATTCAGAAGGCATTTATCCAGTATCTCTGTTACTATTTAACATTGTACTGGGTATTAGTCAGAGTATTCGACAAGAAAAAAACTTACAATTCTAACAACTGGAAAAGAAGAAATAAAAGTATCTATAACAGATGACAGGAAGTTCTATACTTGAAAAATCTAGATAATCAATGACAAAGCTAACTCAAAAAATCCAATGATTCAGCAAGTTAGCAGGATATGAAATTAACCCGCAAAAAACCAATAGCCTTCATATACAAAAACAACAATCAAATGTAATGGAAGAAAAAAGCCCATTTACGATAGCAAGTGTATTAGTCAGGGTTCTCCAGATAGACAGAATCAACAGGATATGTTATAATTATATGAGAGGGATTTATTAGGGAAATTAGCTCATGTGGCCATGAAGAAAAGTTCCATGATAGGCCAACTATAAACCAGATGCCGGTAGTGTGGCTCAGTCCAAGTCCAAAGGCCTCAGAACCAGGAAAGCCGATGGTGTCCTTGGTGTAAGTTCTGGAACCCAAAAGCTGAATAGTCTCAAGGTCTGATGTCCACGGAGAGGAGAGAAGGGTATATCAGTAGTGTGGCTCAGTCCAAGTCCAAAGGCCTCAGAACCAGGAAAGCCGATGGTGTCCTTGGTGTAAGTTCCGGAACCCAAAAGCTGAATAGTCTCAAGGTCTGATGTCCACGGAGAGGAGAGAAGGGTATATCCCAGCTCCAGTGGATTGAGAGAGACAGGTTCACCTCTTTCCTCTGTCTTTTGTTCTCTCCGGACCGCCTGTAGATTGGATGTTTCCCACCCACACTGAGGGTGGGTCCTTCACACCCAGGCTAATCTCTGCTGGAAACACCCTCATGGACCCACCTGAAAAGACTGCTTTACCAGGTTTCCCAGCATTCCTTCATCTAACCAACTTGACATCCAGAATTAACCTTCACAGCAAGAAAAACAATAGATAACTTAGGAATAAATCTAACAAGAAGTGCACAAAATTTATATTAAGAAAACTATAAAACTCTCCTGAAAACACAGAAGTAGATGTGTCATATTAAAGATCGTTACAAATTCTTTGACATGCCTCCCACTGAGAGGTAGGGCTCTACCTTCCCCTTGAATCTGGACAGGCTCCATGACAAATGAACATAGTAGAATACAGTGACACTGTGCAAGGTTTAGGTTAAGAGGTGGGCAGCCCACATTCCTACTTCTTCTGACACCTGCTCCTGAGCCCCAAGAAGCCATATGAGTTGTCCTCCAAACCTTTGGAGCTACTGAGGAAACACCCTAGGCCAAATGGAGGGTAACAGAGGCCCATCTGAGGCCAGCCTCCCAGCAAATGAGTGAAGCTGTCTTGGCTCCCCCAGAGGAGCCTAGGTGACCCCATGCAGAACAGAGTACCACCAAACAGTCATTCATGAACGCCTGACCCACAGACAATGGTTGTTTTATGCCACTAAGTTTGGGGCAATTTGTTATGCTACAACAGGTAACTGAAACAGTAGAAATGAATAGATGGAAAGACATTCCTTGTTCTTGGATAGGGCAGCTCCCTATCATCAAGATATGAGATCTCCCTAATTAATGTGTAAAATTAATGGGGCCACAATAAAAATATCAATAAAGTGTTTTTTTGTTTTTTGTGGGGTTTTTTTGCAGTTAGACAAGTTGATACTAAAGTTCATGTGGAAAAATACACACAAATAGAAAACACTGAAAAGAAATTACAAGCTGAAAACAAGCTACAAATTCTCTATAATTAAAACAAAATTAAATAAAATATATTAATTAATTAAATTATAATATAATTAAAATTAAATTAGACCAATGGAACAGAATATAAAGTACCAAAAAAAGTACATATGAAAATTCAGCATAAGATAAAGGTAGTGTCTCAAATGCGTGGAACAAAGATACAGTTTTTAATAAGCAGTGCTGGGACAACTGGATAATTTTGGGAAAAGATAACATTAGACCCATTCCTCACACAACATGCATGAATAAAATATGAATGAACCAGAAATTAAAATGTAAAAAATGAGGTAATAAAATTCCTCCAAAACCTTTGCGGAGAAAAAGTTTTCCTAATTATGACTCAAAATCCAGATGTAATGAAAGATGATAAAATTGACTTTTAAAAATTTGCATGGTTAAACAAAACTAACAACAACAACAAAACTCCATAAGCAAAGTCAAAAGACAAATGACAAACTCAGAGAAAATATTTACAACATATATCAGAGATAAAAGGCTAATATCCCTAATATATAAATTACTTTTAGGGGCCGGCCCGGTGGCGCACTGGATAGTGCGCCGCTTGGGAAGCGCGGCGGCG
>NW_007728791.1:234093-237385 GCF_000696425.1 Galeopterus variegatus | reverse complement strand
CCGTTGCCGGACCAGGAAAAAAAAAAAAAAAAAAAAAAAAAAAAAAATTACTTTTAAATGAAAGAAATAAATACATTAAAAATCCTATAGGAAAAAAAATGGGCAAAAGGCATGAACAGATGACTTGCAAAAAAATACACAAAAATGGGCCTTAAACATATAAAAACATGTTAAACATCATTTATAATAACAGAACTAAAACTTCTTTGAGATACCATAATTTACCCATTAAGTATTCAAAATTCAAAAGCTTGACAATACACACTGGTGCCTCTCACACATTGCTGCTAAGAACGCAAAATAGTACAACTCCTATAGAGGGGAATTTGGCAATAACTAACAAAACCACACAGGCATTTCCAACAATCCCTCATCTAGCTACTTACCCTGAAGACACACCAATAACATACAAAAATGTACATGCACAAGTTTATTAAATGCAACTACTGGAAACTATCTATCATGCAGCTATGGGAGATTGGTAGAATGAACAGTGATGCATCCAAGGCATGGAGTATAACACAGCTGTTAAAAAAATTAAGATCTCTAAGTACTGATAGTTAAGTACAAGATGCAAAGAGCAAAAGAGTAAGAAGCTATCTTTTGGGAAGAAAGAGGGGCAATAAGAAAACATGTATGCATCTACTAATTTTGCAAAAGACCTAAATAAATGAGACATCCTATGTGCATGTTTAGTTGTATAAAGCCATAAATTGTTTAAGATGGCAATATTCCCAAAACTGACCTATAGAGTCAACACAATACCCACCCGCATTTTTTCTTATAGAAATTGACAATCTTGCTGTAACATTCCAGCTGCATTTTTTTTTGCAGAAATTGATAATGTTATCTTAAAATTCATATGGAAATTCAAAAGATTCAGAATAGCTAATCTTGATAATATTGAAAGGAACAATCTTGAAAAGAACAAAGTTGGAAGAATCACACTTCCCCAATTTCAAAACTTATTAAAAAGCTACAATAATCAAGACAGTGTAATATTAACATAAGGATAGACATATAGATCAATAGAATAGAGAATCTAGGAAAAAAACCCTCCCATTTAAGTCAGTTGATTTTTGACAAGTGTGCTGTATTAGTCTGCCCAGGCTGTCATAACAAAGTACCATAGTCCGGGTGTTTATTTCTCACAATCTGGAGGCTGAGAAGTCCAATATCAAAGGTTCTCTTCATAGTTTGTAGACAGCTGCCTTCTTGCTGTGTCCTCAAGAGGAGAAGAGAGCTCTCATCTATTTCTCTTATGAGAACACAAATCCCGTCATGGGAATCTGACCTTATGTAAGCCTAGTCACCTCCCAAAGGTCCCACCTCCAAAAACCATCACATTGGCTTCAACATATGGATTTGGGGGAACACAAACATTTAGTCCGTAACAGGTGATGAGACCACTCAAGGGGAAAGGACAATCTTTTCAATACATTGAGCTGGAACAACTGTATAGCCATATGCAAAAGAATGAAGTTGGACTCCTTCCTCACACTATACACACAAATAAACTCAAAGTGGATCATAAGACATAAATGTAAGAGGTAAAAGTACGAAACTCTTAGAAGAAAATATAGGTGTAAATCTTTGCAACCTTTTGTTAGTAAATCCTTTTGAGATATGATACCAAAAGCACAAACAACAAAAGAAAAAGAAAAATTTTTGTGCTTCAAAGGACACCATCAAGAAAGTGAAAAGACAACCCAAAGAGTGTGAGGAAATATTTGGAAATTATATATCTGATTAGGGGCATGTGCCCATAATATATAAAGAACTCTTACAACTCAACAATAAAAGAACAACCCAATTTAAAAATGGACAAAGGATCTGAACAGACATTTCTCTGAAGAAGATATACAAATGATCAATAAGTCAATGAAAAGATGCCCTAACAACATTAGCCATCAGGGAAATGGAAATGAAAACCACAATTAGATACCACTTCACACCTAATAGTATGGCTATAATGGAAAAGATGGACAGTAGCAAGTGTTGGTGAGGATGTGGAGAAACTCAAACCCTTACATAAACTGCTGATGGGAATATAAAACAGTGCAGGCACATTGGATAACAGTCTGGCAGTTCCTGAATATCTAAATATAGAGTTAACATTTGACCCGGCAATTCTACTCCTAGGTGTATAGCTAAGAGAAAAAACAACATATGTCCACATAAAAATTTGTACACGAATGTTCATAGCAGAATTCTCATAATAGATAAAAAGTGGAAACAACTCAAATGACCGTCAATTAATGAATGGATAATAAAATGTGGCCAATCCAGAAATGGGATATTATTTGGCAATAAAAAGGAATGAAGCACTTACACATGCTACAACATGGATGAATTTCGAAAACATTATGGTAGGTGAAAAAAGACAGAAACAAAAGGCCACATATTGCATGACTCCACTTATATGAAAAGTCTAGAATTGGCAAATCTATAGAGACAGCAAGTCTATCAGTGGTTGCCTAAGGCCAGGCAGGAAGATTGAGGGAAAATGAGGAAAGGCTGGTAGTGGGTACAGGATGCTTTTTTGGAGTTGATGAGTATGTTCTAAAATTGATTGTGGTGATTGTCTCGCAATTCCACGAATACTAAAAACCACTGAATTGTACACTTTAAATGGGTGGATTGTATCGTATGTGAATTTATAGTTCAAGAAAGTTGTTAAAATAAGTGAAATCCATTACATCTGGAGGGAACAGGATGGAAGAATTAGAGGAGGGAGTAACATTTCTCTGAGCATAGCTTTCTGAATACTTTTGACTTTTGGAATTGTGATAATGTTTTACATACTCAAAAAATAAAATTAACAAGGATTAGGGAAAACTCTACAACTGAATGAAAGCAAACAAATGAACCCAACTGTTTTTCAAATAATTAACATAATCATCTGAAGGAGAGTTGGGGAAGAATGAATTTAAGTAGATTTTGAACATAGCACTTCAACTACATACCCTCAGAATAAAGAACACCTGCACACCAATCTCGAACTCTTCTCAGTAGATTTGTATATGTGTATGTTTGAGCGATGTGTAATTATACTGATGATGTTGTGAGCCAGGGTTATCACTGTGCAAGACGGGAGACACAACATGGAGTGGGTAGGCAAGGAGGAGTCATGAGGTTGGGATGAAATTGGAGGTAGAAGGGTCTGGACGTTCTGACGGCTCACTAGCAGTGAGCACATCTCCTACTCATGTCTTGATTTTTAAATACCATCCTCACTAAATACCATCTCACCAGGGTCCTCAGAGAAATGGCTGGATCCTGCACTAAGGCA
>NW_007728791.1:232016-233550 GCF_000696425.1 Galeopterus variegatus | reverse complement strand
CCTCACTAAATACCATCTCACCAGGGTCCTCAGAGAAATGGCTGGATCCTGCACTAAGGCAAAGGAGGAGATTTGTGTTCAAAACAATCACGGGTGTAAAAAATGATGTGGAACCAGCTTGAACAGGCTCCTCTAAGCAAATCTGGGACAATTTGAGCATCGACACATACAAGGACAACAGTGGATTATAACCAATTACAACTAGAATAAAGTTACAGAATAAAGAATTTATGACCCTATGTGGATAATACATAAAAAATGGGAAGAGGGTAAAGCTCTTCTTTACAATAGAAAGTAGAATACCAGCTAATAAATATAGAAGGAATAATGGAGTTAGAAAATTAACATCTGGCAACTATCACAATAAAAGTTGACTCAGGTGAAGGCAAATATAACTTAGCTTCATAAAGGCCAATCTAGTGCAGGAGGTGGTTTTGTGGAGATACAGGACATTTACACGATCTCACTGTATCGCTCAAATCACTTAATGACAAGTGGGAAAATAGTAACTATTCAGTGGAGAGCTAGACGATATGTTAATCAGGTGAACAAAGATAACGTTACTAACAGAGGCAAACAGACAAATGCCTCCAGACTTGATATCCCAAGGAGGACAATATTTACACAGGGCTTCAGCCAGAAATGCATAACTTGTATCCAATCCTGACAAAATAACAGGCCAATCCAAACTGAGGGATATTCTATAACATAACTGACTGATACTTTTCAAAAATATCAATGTCATGGGGCAGGCCTGGTGGCGCACTCGGTAGAGTGCGGCGCTTGGGAGCGCGGCGGCGCTCCTGCTGAGGGNCCTCACTAAATACCATCTCACCAGGGTCCTCAGAGAAATGGCTGGATCCTGCACTAAGGCAGAGGAGGAACATGCTGTTGCACTAGAAAGTAGTGTTCAAAACAATCACGGGTGTAAAAAATGATGTGGAACCAGCTTGAACAGGATCCTCTTAGCAAATCTGGGACAATTTGAGCATCGACACATACAAGGACAACAGTGGATTATAACCAATTACAACTAGAATAAAGTTACAGAATAAAGAATCTATGACCCTATGTGGATAATACATAAAAAATGGGAAGAAGGTAAAGCTCTTCTTTACAATAGAAAGTGGAACACCAGCTAATAAATATAGAAGGAATAATGGAGTTAGAAAATTAACATCTGGCAACTATCACAATAAAAGTTGACTCAGGTGAAGGCAAATATAACTTAGCTTCATAAAGGCCAATCTAGTGCAGGAGGCAGTTTTGTGGAGATACAGGACATTTACACGATCTCACTGTACTGCTCAAATCACTTAATGACAAGTGGGAAAATAGTAACTATTAAGTGGAGAGCTAGACGATATGTTAATCAGGTGAACAAAGATAACGTTACTAACAGAGGCAAACAGACAAATGCCTCCAGACTTGATATTCCCAAGGAGGACAATATTTACACAGGGCTTCAGCCAAAAATGCATAACTTGTATCCAATCCTGACAAAATAACAGGCCAATCCAAACTGAGGGATATT
>NW_007728791.1:228904-230613 GCF_000696425.1 Galeopterus variegatus | reverse complement strand
TTTTTTTTTGGCTGGCCAGTGCAGGGACTGACCCAGACCTTGGTGTGATCAGCACCACTCTCTAATCAACCGAGTTAACCAGCCAGCTTAAAACACAGCTTGTTTTCCTCCTATGACAAGCTGGAGGTTCGCCACCCAGGAGTGTGCCCGTCTGTTCTGCCCCACAGTCCCTAGTGTGTGGATGCTGGTCCTCATGCCTGTCCCCTCGTGGTGACAACAGCAGGTGTGCCTGCAGGCATCACGACTGCGTTTTAGGCAAAAAAGACAGGAAGGAAGTGCAGGTCTTTCTGTGCTCAAGGCTAGTCTCATTTGCAAAGGAAAACACACCCACCCAAGAAAGCCACTCCCATTGGTTAGCCAGAACCGTGATGCATGAACACCAAGCGGTGAGGGAGACAGAAAACTGAACCCACAAAAGATATACAGACTAGGGATTCACTTTGGATGAGCCAAACTACAGTCCCCATAACCAGCTACAAATTAAAGTGTTGTAAGTCATTTTTAGTGAAAGAGTTTTTTCCTGAACTTTTATTTTTTAAAGCAACTACATGCTTTGTATTTGAGATAATCATGACAATTACACAAAAGCCACACTGGGAGTACTGGCATGGCCCTGACCTTTCTCGCCCTTGGCTCTCTGTACAGAAACGTTCTACGGTTCTAATGTTCTTCTGCACTCTGTGTTTATGTGGAAACAAACTCTCTTGGTTGACCAAATATGCTTGGAAATTCCTTGCAACAAAAAAATTGCTGCCGCAATGTTCAGTGTTCAATTGGGATTTTGTATTTCACATGCTGTTTTTGAAAAACAACATAGTAATATTGTGAAAATTACAAGGGATTTTAACCATTTTCTATGTAAAATTTTGGCAGGAACTTTTCAGGTAGAAAGACTTGACATTTAATAACTTTCTGTAATAACTGAGGATTCTAACTTTGGGTTAATTTTTAGAACCTTTTATCTGATTTGAAGTTGCAGGTATAAAACACTGAAGTAATGGGAAATGAAGGCTTTGGATAGATTGGAGTGTAACTCTGAAATTGCCAAATAAAAAGTAGTGTAATGGTAAAAGGAAAAAATATGCAGTGGGAAAAGCAATGAATTCACATCGTGTGGCTCCAAACGTAGAAAGAGGTTCTACATCTGTTTCTATGAAGTACCACTGGGAAGCCAGGCCTGCACTCTGGGGATCCTGGCTGGGTTTTCCAGAAGGAAGGGTGTGGTTTCTTTTTCCTCTTGGACGGTCTGCACTTAGGCAATGCCAAGGGAAGGATATACTGGAGTCAATTTTAGACTCTTTGGGTTGAGTCATCAGAAAAAAGAAAATAGAGATTTCTGAATTGTTCACATGATCAGGCAAGTATATTTTTATTACTAAAATAGTAATATACACAATATATTTTAGTCACTTTTGAAAAAGGGGGAAGACATTCAAAAAGAAAAATATTAAATTAATAAACTCTCACATTAGAGCAAAACAGAAACAAATTTAGTAAAGGTAGTAGAGAATTGAAATCATCACTCTGCCTGCATGAAAGTCTGGGTAGCATTTATGTTGATCTACTTTTAGGTGAGTTGAAATCATAACTTTTAGAGCTAGAAATGTGGGCTGGATGGTTAGCTCACTCAGTAGAGGGTGATGCTGATAACACCAAGGTCGAGGGTTTGAATCCCTGTATGGGCCAGCCACAAAAAAAAAAAAAAAGAA
>NW_007728791.1:227419-228768 GCF_000696425.1 Galeopterus variegatus | reverse complement strand
CCAAAAAAAAAAAAAAAAAGAAAAAAGAAAAAAAGTGCTCAGTGGGGCTCACAGGCCTCTGCACCAGACTCCCCCTGCGACTGCTCCCTCCAGGGCAGACCCACCTCCACCCCAAGACTCCTGCTGACTGCCTGTCACATGGAGGAAAATGTGCTGAATTCTGAACAGACAGATGCCATATGTAAGGCATGAAGCAGGCAGCCTGGTTTTCAGGGAACCCAAAGACGGATTAGCAGCCTCGAGCTTCCATCATATTATGACCCCAGAGAGTCTAGCTCACTTTCAGTCATCCCTATGTCCTTGGCTGATGATTTCCTGGGAGGGGCACCTGATGCACAGCGGGCAGCTCCTGCAAGCCCCCTGGCCAGATGATGCCTGGGACTCTGCCCTTCCTGCCTGCCTGTGCTGCAGAGTTGGGTGGGCTGGGGTCATGATGCTAAGCAGCCCTGATACTCAAGGGCTGGGCCGAGCCCGGCACCCCTGCCAATGCCCTCTTGTGATGTGAGAGCTTTCTGTCCTCACTGCTAAAGCCATGGTGGGGAGGAGGTCCTTGTGCGTCTGACATGTACTTGTGTAACCTACGCCACTGTCTCTGAGCAGGAGGCTACAGACATGGCCCATGCTACCAAGTGAGGACAGAGCACAAAGCAGTCCAAGAAACACGTCTGACATACTCTGCGAGTGAGCCACTAGTCTGACATATGTGAAATCTCTCCAATTCTACTGACAGCGGCTTCTCCATTTCGCTTGTCTGTATGAGCACATTCACAGAGCAGAATAAAAGACTTCACACTCTGTAAAACATTCAAGGCATATTTAATAGAAGAATTACTTAGTATAGCATCAAATGATTTGTCAGAAGCACATTAATGCCCACACTCCTGGTGTGAAAGAAAAGTCAGCTTAGGGGCTGGCCCGGTGGTGCACTGCTACAGTGCGCCGCTTGGGAAGCGCGGCGGCGCTCCCGCCGAGGGTTCGGATCCCACATACAGACCGGCCACTCACTGGCTGAGCGAGGTGCGGGAGCAACACCGAGGGTTGCGATCCCGTTGCCGGTCCCGGCCCGGTATGGGCGCGACACTGAGGGTTGCGATCCGTTGCCGGTCACGAAAAAAGACAAAAAGAAAAAAAAAAAAAAAAGAAAAGTCAGCTTAGGGGCCGGCCCGGTGGTGCACTGCTACAGTGCGCCGCTTGGGAAGCGCGGCGGCGCTCCCGCCAAGGGTTCGGATCCCACATACAGACCGGCCACTCACTGGCTGAGCGAGGTGCGGGAGCAACACCGAGGCGTGCAATCCCGTTGCCAGTCCCGGCCCGGTATGGGCGCGACACTGAGGGCTGCGACCCGTTGC
>NW_007728791.1:223567-226689 GCF_000696425.1 Galeopterus variegatus | reverse complement strand
GGGTTGCGATCCGTTGCCGGTCACGAAAAAAGACAAAAAGAAAAAAAAAAAAAAAAGAAAAGTCAGCTTATCTTGGCAGACCCCATCGCAGGCTTCCTGCCCATGGCCTTCCAGAGGCTCCAATGAGAAGCTGACATTTCTCCCCAGCAACCTCTGGCTGGGCCAGTTGCCATCAAGTACGGTTCTCTACTGAGAACATCATTTACGGCCACTGGTCCTGCCAGGAACTCTTGCAGGAGGGTGAAAGTGGTTTCCAAGCCTCCTAACCCTGCCCTAATCTTGAATACACCCTTCAACAAACATTCTTCATCCACTCCTTCAGGTTTGCCATCTGTCTTCTGACAGGACCCTGCTGTTGGCATTCATTCATTAGCTCACCAGTTGTTGGGCAGCTATTCCATGGGATAGGAATATCCACAGCAGGAAATTGGAATAAGTCAGGGAACAAAACAAGCACAATCCCTGCCCTCACAGAGCTCATGAAATTCTGACACAAGATGTAACCATGCTCACCTGGTGCTATGGTTTGAATGTGTCCCTTCCAAAATTCTTGCTGAAACATAATCATCATTGTAGTGGTATTGAAATGTGTGGCCTCCTCTGCCCGCATGAATAGATTAGTGCCTTGTAAAAGGGCTGGAGGGAACAGCTTCGGCCCTCTTTTGTCCTTCCATTCCTTCATGTGAGGCCACAGAGAGAAGGCACCATCCACAAACCAGGAAATGGGCTCTCACCAGACACAGAACCTGTTGGGGCTGGAGGGAACAGCTTCGGCCCTCTTTTGTCCTTCCATTCCTTCATGTGAGGCCACAGAGAAAAGGCACCATCCACAAACCAGGAAATGGGCTCTCACCAGACACAGAACCTGTTGGCACCTTGGACTTCCAATCTCCAGGACTGCTAGAAAAAAGTTTCTATACTTTATAAATTACCAGTCTCCGGTATTTTGTTATAGCAGCACAAATGGACTGAGGCTCCTGGGAAGGATCAGGCAGGCATTTTTACTATATTCTGTGCTAAATAACATGCTTAAGAGCCCAGTTCTGAAGTCAGGGATTGAGCCCAAATACAGGTGTGGTAATTTGTCAGCTGTGTGTGTCACTTCAGGCAAGTCACAACGTCTCTGAGCTTCCAGGCTCCTCAACTGTAAAGTGGAATCAACAGTGCCTACTTCGTTCAGGTTGTCAAGTGTGAAGAAAATAAGAAATGTTAAGTTATTTAGCACAGTACCTGGCAAAAAGTGAACACTGAACAGCCACCATCATGAGCTATGCTGTAGCAGCGCCAGCAATACTTTGAGGAGACTGGGATACTGAGAAGAGAAACAGGCTTGGTGCTAACTAAAAAGGGGACTCAACTGCCTCCAGGGCCAGTGGAGAGGGCAGAAACAATCTCCCATTCCACAAAGAAAATGCATTAGGTTTCATGGTTCTTGAACCACTCTACCTCCTTGGCCCAGTTTGTTTTCCAATTTTGAAAAAAACCACAAAAAACAAAACCATGAGTATGGAGAAATATTTCTCTATCAAGAGTAAGCACTTGTCATCAGGTGGCGGTTTAAGGCCTATATTGCCCAAACTTCCTATTTTTTGAGACTCCAGAATGCCTGTTATGTGAACTTTCTGGTTTAACATCAGCTGTAATCCCTAACAGACCATGTGCAAGGCACGTGAAGCACATGTGTAGCTGGACAGAGGCCAGTGTGGCCGCTGAGCGGACTAAGCCCAGGCTCACACCGACTGGGCTCTCGAGTGTCACTTGCATGAGCTCTCCTTTGTAGACATATCTGCTCACATGGCTGGTGGGGGGACCGAGGCTAGTGAAGACTCTGATAAAGCACTCTGCAATCTGGAAAGTGTTACCAGTCCCTGGACAATAAGGGAAAAAGGGTCCTAGATCATAACATTTCAAAAGCCTTTTCTTAAACAGCCTTGACTTCATGCTACTCACTAGAAGTCCCAGATCAGAATGGAGCACCAATGTGTGGGTGAGACCGGACAGAGAGGGCAAGCTTGTGTTACTCCATGGCACTTCTGTCTCTTTGCATCCAAACAACATGTCTATTAAGAGAGGATGTAAAGCATGATCCCCTGGGAAGGTCCAAGTCCTAGAGAAGGTCAGATAAAAATCAGACTAAACACTACAAACTCCAAACTGAATTTGGACACATGAAAATTTTTCATTACATTTTATATCTCCAAGCTATATAAAACATTCACAATGACATGAACAGTAAGGTGAGTTTATCTTGAGAGACAGAAAATGACATCAGTTACTTTATTAACTTTCTGCCCAGTTGAAAAACACCAGGTACTGCTGGTTCCACAAGAAAGGACATGACTGCATAGAGTGAGCCTCGAGGAGCTACAGGGCTTTCAGCTAACAGTCTCAGGAGCATACAACTTGCTAGATACATTTAAAACTTAAATAATTTCTTAAAATGAGATAAATAGGTATTATATATCTTGATGTAAATATAATCAATAAAGTTCAAGTACCAGTAATAAAATACACTATGCTGAGAGTTCCATGATACATAATAAGCACACGCCACACATTATTTTCATTATTTCATGAGCAATAAACATGTTTTCCACAAACACCTGAAAGCTGCTTTGGATAAAAAAAAACTTTGAATTTTAATTGCACGCTGATGGTAAATGAAATTTGTATATGTCTATAAAACTGTTAAATCGATGTATAAACTGCATCTGGGTCCAACACAGTAAAAACAATGTACCTTAGAACCCATCATCAGGCAGGCAATGGCAAAGAGCTGCTGTGGGCCCGGGGCCTACAGCTGAAGATCTCTGAGGTGTCCAGATCTACCCCATAGCTTGTAGGATAAAGTTACTACTACCTTGTCTTGAAATCTACAGAGAAACACCAACCAATGAATTAGGGTCTAGTCTGGGAAACTATGGACAATTTAGCCAATTAAAAATGGCCCTAAACGGCCCGTGGCTCACTCGGGAGAGTGCGGTGCTGATAACACCAAGGCCCCGGGTTCGGAACCCATATAGGGATGGCCGGTTCGCTCACTGGGTGAGTGTGGTGCTGACAACACCAAGTCAGGGGTTAAGATCCCCTTACCGGTCATCTTTAAAAAAAAAAAAAAAAAA
>NW_007728791.1:219435-223557 GCF_000696425.1 Galeopterus variegatus | reverse complement strand
TGTATGAGCACATTCACAGAGCAGAATAAAAGACTTCACACTCTGTAAAACATTCAAGGCATATTTAATAGAAGAATTACTTAGTATAGCATCAAATGATTTGTCAGAAGCACATTAATGCCCACACTCCTGGTGTGAAAGAAAAGTCAGCTTAGGGGCTGGCCCGGTGGTGCACTGCTACAGTGCGCCGCTTGGGAAGCGCGGCGGCGCTCCCGCCGAGGGGTCGGATCCCACATACAGACCGGCCACTCACTGGCTGAGCGAGGTGCGGGAGCAACACCGAGGGTTGCGATCCCGTTGCCGGTCCCGGCCCGGTATGGGCGCGACACTGAGGGTTGCGATCCGTTGCCGGTCACGAAAAAAGACAAAAAGAAAAAAAAAAAAAAAAGAAAAGTCAGCTTATCTTGGCAGACCCCATCGCAGGCTTCCTGCCCATGGCCTTCCAGAGGCTCCAATGAGAAGCTGACATTTCTCCCCAGCAACCTCTGGCTGGGCCAGTTGCCATCAAGTACGGTTCTCTACTGAGAACATCATTTACGGCCACTGGTCCTGCCAGGAACTCTTGCAGGAGGGTGAAAGTGGTTTCCAAGCCTCCTAACCCTGCCCTAATCTTGAATACACCCTTCAACAAACATTCTTCATCCACTCCTTCAGGTTTGCCATCTGTCTTCTGACAGGACCCTGCTGTTGGCATTCATTCATTAGCTCACCAGTTGTTGGGCAGCTATTCCATGGGATAGGAATATCCACAGCAGGAAATTGGAATAAGTCAGGGAACAAAACAAGCACAATCCCTGCCCTCACAGAGCTCATGAAATTCTGACACAAGATGTAACCATGCTCACCTGGTGCTATGGTTTGAATGTGTCCCTTCCAAAATTCTTGCTGAAACATAATCATCATTGTAGTGGTATTGAAATGTGTGGCCTCCTCTGCCCGCATGAATAGATTAGTGCCTTGTAAAAGGGCTGGAGGGAACAGCTTCGGCCCTCTTTTGTCCTTCCATTCCTTCATGTGAGGCCACAGAGAGAAGGCACCATCCACAAACCAGGAAATGGGCTCTCACCAGACACAGAACCTGTTGGGACCTTGGACTTCCAATCTCCAGGACTGCTAGAAAAAAGTTTCTATACTTTATAAATTACCAGTCTCCGGTATTTTGTTATAGCAGCACAAATGGACTGAGGCTCCTGGGAAGGATCAGGCAGGCATTTTTACTATATTCTGTGCTAAATAACATGCTTAAGAGCCCAGTTCTGAAGTCAGGGATTGAGCCCAAATACAGGTGTGGTAATTTGTCAGCTGTGTGTGTCACTTCAGGCAAGTCACAACGTCTCTGAGCTTCCAGGCTCCTCAACTGTAAAGTGGAATCAACAGTGCCTACTTCGTTCAGGTTGTCAAGTGTGAAGAAAATAAGAAATGTTAAGTTATTTAGCACAGTACCTGGCAAAAAGTGAACACTGAACAGCCACCATCATGAGCTATGCTGTAGCAGCGCCAGCAATACTTTGAGGAGACTGGGATACTGAGAAGAGAAACAGGCTTGGTGCTAACTAAAAAGGGGACTCAACTGCCTCCAGGGCCAGTGGAGAGGGCAGAAACAATCTCCCATTCCACAAAGAAAATGCATTAGGTTTCATGGTTCTTGAACCACTCTACCTCCTTGGCCCAGTTTGTTTTCCAATTTTGAAAAAAACCACAAAAAACAAAACCATGAGTATGGAGAAATATTTCTCTATCAAGAGTAAGCACTTGTCATCAGGTGGCGGTTTAAGGCCTATATTGCCCAAACTTCCTATTTTTTGAGACTCCAGAATGCCTGTTATGTGAACTTTCTGGTTTAACATCAGCTGTAATCCCTAACAGACCATGTGCAAGGCACGTGAAGCACATGTGTAGCTGGACAGAGGCCAGTGTGGCCGCTGAGCGGACTAAGCCCAGGCTCACACCGACTGGGCTCTCGAGTGTCACTTGCATGAGCTCTCCTTTGTAGACATATCTGCTCACATGGCTGGTGGGGGGACCGAGGCTAGTGAAGACTCTGATAAAGCACTCTGCAATCTGGAAAGTGTTACCAGTCCCTGGACAATAAGGGAAAAAGGGTCCTAGATCATAACATTTCAAAAGCCTTTTCTTAAACAGCCTTGACTTCATGCTACTCACTAGAAGTCCCAGATCAGAATGGAGCACCAATGTGTGGGTGAGACCGGACAGAGAGGGCAAGCTTGTGTTACTCCATGGCACTTCTGTCTCTTTGCATCCAAACAACATGTCTATTAAGAGAGGATGTAAAGCATGATCCCCTGGGAAGGTCCAAGTCCTAGAGAAGGTCAGATAAAAATTAGACTAAACACTACAAACTCCAAACTGAATTTGGACACATGAAAATTTTTCATTACATTTTATATCTCCAAGCTATATAAAACATTCACAATGACATGAACAGTAAGGTGAGTTTATCTTGAGAGACAGAAAATGACATCAGTTACTTTATTAACTTTCTGCCCAGTTGAAAAACACCAGGTACTGCTGGTTCCACAAGAAAGGACATGACTGCATAGAGTGAGCCTCGAGGAGCTACAGGGCTTTCAGCTAACAGTCTCAGGAGCATACAACTTGCTAGATACATTTAAAACTTAAATAATTTCTTAAAATGAGATAAATAGGTATTATATATCTTGATGTAAATATAATCAATAAAGTTCAAGTACCAGTAATAAAATACACTATGCTGAGAGTTCCATGATACATAATAAGCACACGCCACACATTATTTTCATTATTTCATGAGCAATAAACATGTTTTCCACAAACACCTGAAAGCTGCTTTGGATAAAAAAAAACTTTGAATTTTAATTGCACGCTGATGGTAAATGAAATTTGTATATGTCTATAAAACTGTTAAATCGATGTATAAACTGCATCTGGGTCCAACACAGTAAAAACAATGTACCTTAGAACCCATCATCAGGCAGGCAATGGCAAAGAGCTGCTGTGGGCCCGGGGCCTACAGCTGAAGATCTCTGAGGTGTCCAGATCTACCCCATAGCTTGTAGGATAAAGTTACTACTACCTTGTCTTGAAATCTACAGAGAAACACCAACCAATGAATTAGGGTCTAGTCTGGGAAACTATGGACAATTTAGCCAATTAAAAATGGCCCTAAACGGCCCGTGGCTCACTCGGGAGAGTGCGGTGCTGATAACACCAAGGCCCCGGGTTCGGATCCCATATAGGGATGGCCGGTTCGCTCACTGGCTGAGCGTGGTGCTGACAACACCAAGTCAGGGGTTAAGATCCCCTTACCGGTCATCTTTAAAAAAAAAAAAAAAATGGCCCTAAAACCTAGACAAATCTGATTACCAAACACAATAAAAGATTCTCATTTTAAAATAGGTTCCTTGGGGCCGGCCCGTGGCTCACTCGGGAGAGTGCGGTGCTGATAACACCAAGGCCCCGGGTTCGGAACCCATATAGGGATGGCTGGTTCGCTCACTGGCTGGGCGTAGTGCGGACAACACCAAGTCAAGGGTTAAGATCCCCTTACCGGTCATCTTTATAAAAAAAAAAAAAAATAGGTTCCTTGATTTAAAACAAAAAACTTAACAAGATTTCATCTTGACCATCCCATACCCATGTCAGGGTGGACATACTCCAAGCCATCTCTGCTCCCACAAGACCACCCCACACCCACCTCAGGATGGGCAAACTCCAAGGCACCTCTGCTCCACAGGAGGGTCATTACATAATGACAACGTCTTTATACCATTTGCCACAAGATGGCACTGCTATACCCCTGGTTTTAAAATTTCATACACTGGGAAATTTTAACAAGTGTAACAAATCATATTATTTTCTATCTTAGGCCAATTCTTTTTTTTTTTTTTTTCCTTTTTGTCTTTTTTCATGACCGGCAACGGATCGCAACCCTCAGTGTCGCGCCCGTACCGGACCAGGACCGTCAACGGGATCGCAACCCTCGGTGTTGCCCCCGCACCTTGCTCAGCCAGTGAGCGGCCAGTCTGTATGTGGGATCCGAACCCTCGACGGGAGCACCGGCGTGCTTCCCAAGCGGCGCACTGTAGCAGTGCGCCACCGGGCCGGCCCTTAGGCCAATTCTTT
>NW_007728791.1:157743-216200 GCF_000696425.1 Galeopterus variegatus | reverse complement strand
AGGCGGGCGTGCGGCCGAGCCGAGCGTGGAGGGGCGCGGGGCGCCGGCGGGGCTGGCAGCGCGGGTTGCGGCGCCCATGGGACCTGCCTCCTCTTTCCCGTCGCCTCTGCCTTGCTGGGAGAAGAGCGGTGCTTTAATTTCAGGTGATCTGGATGTGGCCTCCAAAAAAGTCCCTAAAGTATGCAGGCGGTCCTCTTTATATCCAGAGCTTGTTATTGGTATGACAAATTTAATACTTTTCAAAGTCTGAAAATAGGGCATGCTAGACATGCTCATTCATGTCGTGTCATCATTGCTTATTAAACGGAACAGCTTACGTTATTTTTTAATTTTTCAAGTTTTTTCTTTTCCCAGTGCTTCGCCCCGAGTTAAAATAACGAGTGCAGTAAAACGTTATGTGGTTTGAAACTGTTCTGGAAAAGGGGGGCGAGGACGAAGTTAGGAAACTCGCTAGTGTGGAGAGCTGCACAGTGGCGGTGGTTGGGCTTTCATTCATTCAGACTTTTCGACAAGTGTGTATTATCTGCTTTCTGTGTCAGGCGTTGTGCTTGGCGCTTTAATTCTAAAGAAGCTTAGGTGTTTAAAACTTTGGACATGTACATTTAGGACAGGGAAGGTATGGAAATAAATTGCTGCAAAAATGCTCCTGGTTATATAGATGCATTACGGCATAAGTAGAAATGGAACTCAAGTTCCACTTTCCTTATAATTGAAGTTACTACATACCATTAAATGTGTCCAAGCTTCAAAATCATTTGGCCAAATTGCCATTCTGAAGAAAATCCCCAATGGCCCTCCCATTTACTTTCTAGGACTCATCTGGTACAGGAATAACAACGATAGCAGAGAAAGAAGGAAAAAGTCAAGAAATACTTTCCTTAAATAGCAGTGTTGTGGACTAAATAGAATATGTGTGCATGTTGCAAATATTTACATAATTTGTAATGTTCCTTAAGTGCACCTGACTTCTGGAATTATCATGCAGTAGTTTGTTTTTTTTTTTTAAATCACATGTACTACTTTTTATATATGTATTATTTTTTACGTACGTATTTTATGTAATGTTCCTTAAGTGCACCTGACTTCTGGAATTATCATGCAGTAGTTTGTTTTTTTTTTAAAAATCACATGTACTACTTTTTATATATGTATTATTTTTTACGTACGTATTTTAAAAAATATATATACCATGGTGTACTCATGTTATTTTAGCTACACCTATGTGTTATGAAGTATATAGGCCCAAATAATGAACAGACGAAATTTGAGTTAGTGTGGGATTCGAGTTCCAGTACTAGAGAGTATGTAGTACAGTGGGTAAAAACAAACAAACAAAAAAACCCCAACCAAAAATCAAGTCTAAATATTTTCACATTTAAAAAGCATTTTGTGTTTTTTTTGGAAATGGAAGTGGTATCAGTCCAGTAGATAACTCAAACTAATGGACCTAATTTCATCCAGATTTTTTGAAAAGTCATATTTAGAAAAACCAGATCTGCCCATGACAAGCATTCATACAAGGCAGTAGTCAGTTGTAACTGATTTGCAGGTATTTTTTCTGTATAGAGAAAGCCTTTCCAGTTCTCTAGTCCTCCAGTTCACCATCCCTTTACAGCCTCTCCTGTGCTGAAGCTTAGTGGCAGTGGCCTTTTATCTATTCATCATTTTCCTTATTTTAGTCATCTTTCATTTAGTAGGTCAGACTGCCTGGCGTTTGAGTTTGCAACTCCAGCTGTAAAGGAAGGGCCTTCACTTATGGTATTACTTATTTCAAGAATAAAAACGTCATATTGAGTTCAATCATACAGTGCTGTGAAGAACTGTTTTGTCAAAAAGCGTGGTAATCTTCCATGATGTCACACTCAGAAGATGAATCCACCTCAGATATCTGTAGAGTCCCTTAACTCAGTGAGCTGCAGTTTTGTCATCTGAGCAGCCTGGATGATCATAGTATTCCCTGTCCTGTCTTCTTCCTGGGATTATGGTGAAATGTGGCAATGAAATACGAAAGAGTGTTGCAACCAGATTAGTTGTAGTAACTCTAAGGCATCAAGTTTTTTCTTCTGGAATGTAGATTTACTTTTCCTTTCCAATGACCTCTTACTCAAAGTTAAAAAATAAAGAAAAGAAAAGAAAAAACATACATGTCCATAGACAAGGGATACTCTGATTGGGATGGATTTTAAAAAGAATAAGAAAGATGCACATTGCCTTTTTAAATTGTAGAATATTTTGACATGAGTTTTTTTTTGGGGGGAAGGGAAATGATAGTAGTGAAAGAGAAAAGATATGAGAGTGAGGTGTAAAACAACCTCTGCTTACCAAATTTAGATTGAGCACATCAGATCTGAATTATTGTAGTCATCTATCTTTGGAGTCATGGTTTGCTTTTATTTTGTGAAATAAAAATTAATTTTCCATGAATTTGAAAAGTTTTTAGAAATTGTACCTCAGAGTTGTTTTCAATTTATTTGATTCAATTGGAACTCCTTTGATAAGCTCTCTACCTTATTTTTTTTCCTGAGAAATTTCTCTGTCATAGAGCAATTCCTGGTGATTGAATTAAAATTCTGTTCATTGCCATACGTGGGTCCTAGTGGATATTATGTATGTTCTGACAAAGTACCACACTGAGGATTTTTATCCCTCATTACTTTATCTTCATATCCAGAACAGTTGGGATCCTCAGTCCCATACTGCTATGTGCTATCTGCCACTCCACCCATTTGCCCATTTTTCAGAGCTTTTGTCACAAAACCAAAGGGTTTGCCATGAGGAGGGCAGCTGTAGTTGTGTATGGGGTTGGGGGAAAAAGTCCCTGGGTCCTGAAATTGGGAACAGAGTAACTATCATATGTCATTCCTACCAGAGAGGGAGTGAATTTAAGCTGGGGCCTCATTCTCTAATGTAAATATTTAGAACGTGTTTATATAGTTCTCCTTTAAAATTTTCAGTCATCTTGTATGAGCCTTTCATGAGTTTTGAAACTTCGATTTTATTTTCTGAATGTACATATTAATAAGAGTATAAACATTAATGTTTTTATTCTGATTCATTAACTGCCTAAGTTTCTTAGAATTTTTATTTTTTAATAATGACTACAACTAATTCTAGAGTTTAGCCTTAGTAACAAAAAGTCCCATTGTGTCTTGCACTGAAACAATTTTAGGAGAATGTCATTCAATGCCAGTAAATCTCACCGTGCCTCTAGTTTCTGTCTTTACTTGGTAGCCACTCAGATAATTTATCCCTTCCCATAGCCTCATCCCCACACTTTCTCCATCTGCTGATCATTTCACTGTATCAGCCACCTTCTGGAGACTTTAAACTCCCCATTTGTGATATAAATAAACTCCTCTATACCCTCTTCCTTTCACAGAACATTCCTCCTTGTGATATTTAGGACCTGGTTCTCTCCTAAGGACGCTGCTTTTCCAGCAGCTCGCCACATTCCACAGGGCCTGTCAGTGGCATCTGCATTCTTCATCTCCTTAAGGCCATTGCTAGGCCACTTCATTCCACCTTTTAAAACATTATCAGAAACGCTTCTTTAATTATACCTTTTACCTCTTCTCTTCACTGTCATTTACCAGCTTCTTGGTCACTCTGTCACATTCATTAAGGAATTTAGCACTCAGCCTTTGTTTCTTACTGAATTACTACCAGATCCTGGGAGGACTAAAGTAGGCATGTGCATCATAAATCCAGCACCCCAAATTCCCTTAACTTACTGACTGTGGGACTATAACATCTAAGATTGTTCCATGTTAAAAATCATAAAACTCTAGCATTCTCTTCTCATCCTTCTGTTTCTTTGATCTCTCCCTCTCCCTTTTTCTTTTTATACTTAATCCCTGATCTCATGTCCCTTGACTACCATTTTGTCAGCATCAGCTTCTACCTAGATTGACTTTCTTCCTGGCCTTGCCACACTACTTGGTTTATTATTTACTCACGAGTGTCCAAAATCTTCTTGTCTTTTGTATCTTTCCTACTTTTATTCAATATCCTCTTTACTTCAGTCTAGCCATTTTCTTTTTCAAATTATATATATAGGTAGCTAAATTGTATTAGTGAAAATCATATTATTGCCATGATGATATGGCCATAATGTAGCTTGGCTATTCTTTTCCTTTCCAGTCCACAGCTATTGTTCTGATTTTTATCACTCCTTAAACCTTCTACCCCACTTTTGACCTTGTACTTTCAGCAGCTGGCTTTGCTTTTTCAGAGGAAATAGAGACTCTCTAACATGAATACTGCAACACTGACCACCAGGCCAACTTAACATCAGCAGATATCCTTCTCTTCTGACTCAGATGAAGAGGTATGTTTTTTTCTGTCCACAGCTGATCCTATATGTGTCCTAGGTTCCATTTATTCTGTCTCCTCTGCGGCCTTGTTTCATCATTTAATCCTTTCTTTTATCTTCAGTATATCCCTTCCCCACCTCCCTGCACTGACTTCATTTCCCCTTTCCAACAATCAAAAAATCAGAAAAAAAGAAAAGCCCTCCACTTGGATTGATTATTCTCCCATTTTTGTGCTTGCTTGCATGCTCACTTGCTCTCTTTCCTTCCCCACCTCTCTTCTAATTCTCCTCTCCTTCACAGCCAAACTTGTAAAACAGATAATCTCGTTTTTCCTTCCCTTACCTATTAACTCTTCCACTCATGGTGTCCACCCACAGATTTCCACCACCTCTCATACCACCAAAAGCTTACTTTCTTTTTTTATTCTATAGGAAGATATTTTACTTTGAATACAAACACATAAAACCTTTGAAAACAGAGTCCACGTTTTCATATGAAGCTACGTTACAAAGAAAATACATGTACTACAAATGAAGATGCAAATACACTGCTTTATGGTAAAATTCTGGAAATCATATTTTCTCATTTTTACTATGCAGAATCAGAGTTGGAAAAATAATAATCTTTCTCTTCTTCATCTACAGATCTGTAGCACTTGTGAAAAGTTTTCCATTACCAGAATTTCCTCCTAACTCTTTGTTAAATGGAGTTTTCTTCTTAATATTGGGGTTGAGAAATTAGTTTCAACTGCTTTTCTCTTGGTGCTGCCCCAGACCATGCCACCTTTACTTTTATGTTTTTTTTTGCATACAAAAAACATTTATCACAATTATCCCTGTGGTTTTTGATTCTCTAAAGGTGTTGTATTGAAAAATCATCATGATCATTTTTTGGCAACAAGTCCAGAAAATTCTTCCCTTTGAGAGTTCCCACTTCAGCAGTTATCTTAATAGTTTGCTTCTTATCAGCATCACACCTCTCTTTCCATTTTGGCCTTTGAGATTGGCTGGCTTTTTCTTTGCTCTGAGTTTCTGGAATCCTTTTCCTTAGGGATCTTCCATGTATTTTCTCTAGCAGTTCTCAGCAGATGGAGAACCTATAGCCATAGTTACATCTGACCAGAAACCAGGTTTATGCTTTGGGAGAAATGAAAAAGCACCGTGAAGTTTTCGTAATTTCTTCTCATTCCATTCCTCATCCTGAATTGAATTAGGTAAACATTCTAACTGGTGCCCATGCCGTTAGGCTTATCAGATCCCATTGCCTCAGTAATTGGAAACTCATCTCTAACACCGGATTTCTGAAGAGGTTCTTATGGGCCGGCCCGGTGGCTCACTGCTACAGTGCGCCACTTGTGAGCGCGGCGGCGCTCCTGCCGAGGGTTCGGATCCCACATACAGACCGGCCGCTCACTGGCTGAGCGAGGTTGCGGGTGCAACACCGAGGGTTGTGATCCCGTTGCTGGTCCCGGTCCGGTACGGGCGCGACACTGAGGGTTGCGATCCATTGCCGGTCACGAAAAAAGACAAAAAGGAAAAAAATAAAAAATAAAAAAATGAAGAGGTTCTTAGCAGAAAATCTAGCTTTCTTTTTTGTCTGATATGATATTCAGTTTCAGTTTCAGATTTTGAAATCACTGGGAACTTGCCTGTGGTGTTTCTTGTGCTTTTTTACAGGTGAACCACTGTTTCTTTGGTATTCCTTGCTCTGGTTTTCTTAGCAACCCAAGTTTTCCTTCTAATTTCCTTTTCTGTTTCTATCTCTGTACTTGATAAGTCTGATGAGAACTGATGCTTGTAAAATGGCATAGCTACTTGATTTTTGATTTTCATCAGTTTTGACTACAAGCTTGTATTTTTCTTAAAGTCAGAGGTGATGACCATTTGTTCCTTTTTAGGTCTAAGTTTTTTGGGTTTTTTTTCTGGTTGACAATGAGCAAATCACATTCATTCCAGTCTTTCTTGTTTTTACTTTTATGATCCACATTGTACTCAACTGTATTTTATAAAGTATCTGTGGACTTATTCATGGGACTTATAGTTTTATGTAAGTCTGATGCACTTTCTTTGATTCTTTGGCACTGCAAACTCTGTTACTGCTTTAATGGTGCTGGAGGACAGTTTATACTTCATGCATACTTTATCACTTTTTTAGATTTAGGATTTAGATTTTTAGATTTAAAAGGCAATAGAATATAGCCTTACCTCTGATGACAGCCGTGCATTTTCTTTTTTAATCAAAATATCTGTTCCCTGGAGGTTAGAATATCAATGGATACATTTGATTCTTCAGTTCTCTCTTGCTTCTGACTTTTTGTTATCCTTTCATTTGTTCTCTCACAGTTTTTGAGTTTCTTTGAAGACAACGTTTTACATTGGTTTTTTTCCAGTTTCTGATTAGATAAGTCATATTTTCCTCCATTTGAATAGTATTATTTATTTGGTCATCTGGTACCCCTAAATGGTGGTTTATTTTGGCAATTGCTACAGCAAACATTTAATTCTGTAGCTCTTGGCAACCCACTGTTCTTATTCTTCAGTTCCAAGTTATGAAAATCCAAGCCACCAGTGGTGCAAGTGCTTTGAAGGACATCTGTTTGTTTTTCTCTAGTATCATTTTTTATTGATTTTTGTATGGCAGGGACAAATCTTCCAGTTTCTGTTTTTGTCTGGCCTTTCCCCTGTTCTTTTCGCCAGCCCTTTAATCTTACATTTTTAATCCTTCATGGCTTCCACCCCTCCTCAACTGGGAACTCAAGTATCCCACCACCAAGGAGTTTCTAATTGCTAAACCCTGTGTATCTTCTTAGGCCTCTTACCTGCACTTGGCTCTGTATACCAGTTCCCAGTCTTGAACTTTCCTTTCTTGTTTTCTCTAAAATCAGTTTCTGTTGTTCTTCTCCCACCTCTTAGATCTTTTTAAATTTCTGATGCCATTTTCTCTGCGATCTTGCTCTGATACCTTTTTCTACAGTTTTTTAGTCATTTTCTTCTCTTGACAAACAAGTTTTTCTTAAGAAAAACAAAAAACAAAACAAACCCTTTCATCTACTCTTTCTTTAATTTTTCCTCTCTAGGTTTTGTCCTTGATTCCTTTCTTTTCATTTTGTATTGTTCTCTGTGAGTAATCTATCTTCAACCACCATCTATAAGGAAATGACAACCAAATCTATTAGCCCAAACTTCTTACCTGAGCTCCAGACTTTTTGTGATACCCTTACCCTTCTTTTCATTTTGTATTGTTCTCTGTGAGTAATCTATCTTCAACCACCATCTATAAGGAAATAACAACCAAATCTATTAGCCCAAACTTCTTACCTGAGCTCCAGACTTTTTGTGATACCCTTACCCCAGTGTCCAAAGTACCCAGAATGCATACAGTTCAAAACCAACCTTTCCTCTCAAAACTTATTCTCTGTATTTCCTGTTTTGTGAATGAGGCCAGTATCTATTCAGTCATCCAAGTGAAAACTAGGAACAGTTCTGAAATTGTAATTTTTTAAAATATCCCATACACTGTCAGCAGGTTATTTGATTCTGCCTCATAAATAGCTCTTCTTTGCAGCCTCTGTTCTCATTGCTCTGCTTAGCAGCCATCATCTCTTAACATTAGCCTTCTAATTGATTTCCTTGTCTCCATCTTGTCTCCTTCTGGTTCATTCATTGTATTAACACAAGAAATACTTTCCTAAAATGCAGGCCTAGTCCCCTGCCTTCACTTCCCCAATACGATAAAATTTGTCCATATGGCAAAATCTGAGCTCTCTGCATGGCATATATAATCTATCTCCTTTCTTCTAAAGCTTTGTTTTTCTACCACTCTCCAGCATGCACACTATGCTAAAACCATTTCAAACTGCTCACTTTATCCTAGGCACAGCATGTGGCTTCATGTCTGCATGTCTTTGCATGTTTCATTCCTTGCTGGAATGCCATCCCCTTTTCCCCATAACGTTTCTGCTCAAGCATTACTTTCTTTGCGTTACCATCCCTAATTCCCTGTCTTACAGCACTGTATGGCAATTACTTTCCTGTCTTTCTCCCCGCGCCCAAACTAAAAACTGAGAGTTGATGCCAAATTTCTTCGTTCATTAGTGCTTAGTAGGTTTGTTGAATGAATAAAGGAGTAGCAAGTAGCACAGTGTCTTCAAGGAACAGTGAACCATGATTCCTGTATATGTTTGGTGATGATCAAATATTAACTTTGGGAAGGACCTTAGAGACAGTGTGGTCTAAACATATGTAGAAACTGAGGACCAGCAAGGGTAAAGGACTCAAGCACCTCTTCCTAAGGTACATGATACACATTGATGCCTTCATGCCTTTGCTTCTGTTCTTCACTCTGCCTAGAATGGGCTGACATATACTACTCATCCATGGGCCTTGTTTTTTCAGTGTTATCCTTGGACTATAAGCATGCTAATTACCGGGAGAGCTTATTTAATATTTTTTCCTTCTTTTTTTTTTGTGGCCGGCCGATATGGAATCTGAACCTGGGACCTTGGTGTTATAAGGCTATGCTCTAACCAACGAACTAATGGGCCAGCCACAAGGAGTGCTTATTTAAAATGCAGATTTCAGAACTCCTTCACAGAGTTTCTGAATCGGTCTTTAGAAAGGAATTCAGGAAATCCATTTTTACTAAAGTTGTATTATATTAACCTAAGAAAATCATCTCTACTTCCTCCACTCTCTTGCCCTTCAAAACAAAGAGAGAGGAGAGAGAGAAGAAAAAAGAACTTATTCCAAAATGAGAAAGGAACTGTGTTTGCATCTAGGTTTTAGCATACTGTTGCAGCTATCAATAAATCTTTTGTGATTTTCATCTTTGTTACTTAAAAAATAAGAGCAGACTGATGCAAAATTATATAGTATAGGACAAAATGTAATTGAAACTTAGATTGCTCATTCTTTAGCAGGATGACACTCCTGGAAAATACTATTCAGTTCAATTTGTTTTCATTGAGACTGTTGCATGTGTTTGATCGTGTGTGTGTATGTGAGAGAGAGGGAGAGTCAAAAGAAGAGGAGGAGGATTTTCAAAGGTATTCTTTTACATTTACCATTTTTTTACAGTTAGTGTTTGAGGGTAAGACCACTTTGAGGCCCCAAAAAAGAATTAGGCCCAGCTTGTTGCTATAATTTCTCCAAAGGACTGGTGCTGCCCTAAAGAGCAGTTGATCCCCCCAAACTTAAAAAATGAGGGCACTATGCAGATGAAAGTGTGAATGAAGGCTGCTGATTATACTACAGAGAAGTTAGGTTGGCTAACTCTCCCAGGTCAAGTCAGTAGCAGGCTGCCAAGTTTTCCTTAAATTTAATCCATTTCTGCCCTGGCAAAAACGAATGTGGCTTAGAGAAATTTATAGTCAGTAGTTAATGTTTTGGAGTTGAACAAAGTATTTATTTATTCCCCTCTCCCAATTTTAGCAATGGTATATACTCTTGGTAAGTCTACGTTTTTTAAGGTATATAGCATATAGGGTTTTACTTGAGTCTAAGTTGCTCTATAATTGGAACTTGATTCTCTTTGCATAAATCTTAATTTTTGTATTATGAAATAGATGCTACAATAATGTAAGGAATTTTTATGATCAGTTTTGGACCATAGTATTTATTACTGTAACCCAGTAAAGCTCTGTTAGCTTCCTTCTCTATTTTATTTTAATGAAGTGAGATTCAAATATAGCCATACTGTTAATCATTCCTGTTTAATTTTGTGGGAAGATTATCAAATTTAATGTTTTATTGTGCACAGCTTACACTGACCTTTGTTTCAGTACAGTAACTAATTATATCACATAAGTTTAATATATGATTTGAGTTATTGAAGTGTACAAAGCCTGTTTTAATAACACCACAGATATCAGTTATCTGGCAGATCAAATACATATTTTAAAAAGTACAAAATTGTCTGGCCAGTTGGCTCAGTTGGTTAGAGCACAGTCTTATAACATCAAAGTCACGGGTTTGGATCCCCATACTTGCCAGCTGCCCTTCCCTCCCCCCGCAAGAAGTACAAAGATCCTTTTTAATGGGAATCTAATCATGTAAAACTTTTCAGTGAATTGGGTGCATATTCTCCTGCATAATGTATCCGTGTATCTTCAAATACACTGATAACATACTGTTACTTTGCAAATTAGGAGTAACTTCAAGAGGTAATTAGGCTTGGAAGCTATGTCAGAAAAAGTTTTCATATCAACTCTTCTAGAATTTGCTGAGTAAACATCAGATGTTTTTCAGAATTCATTTGTTTCAATAATTTCCTACAGTCAAGTCAGTCTGTTTAGTCATTCTGGGAGTATGTTTTGAAGCTAAGTTCTTCTTGGCAAAATTCACTGAGATTCTTCCATTGAAGAGTTTTTATAGCCATAAAGCCAGGCCACAACTACATTTAACTGTTCTGTGTCATTGCCCATAAAATCTTTTTCAGAATACACTTGTCTGGGTCCCACCCTTGGCAATTCTGATTTAGCATAGATTGAGCCAGAGGCTTCTAATATTTCTGTAAAGGATTTTTGGAATTCTTATGTATACCGCTGGTTAGAAGCCACTCTTTTATGGGATAGAACTCAGATATTTATTTAAGCACTTATACTGAATAGGTGGATTTTTTCCCTATCTAGGCAAGAGTTCTAGCACCTTAACTTGCTCAGTAAGCTACCAACCTTATTGTCAAGCTTTAAGAAAAAATAGTGACCACTTACCACATGCTAGATTCTGTGGGATTGGCTCTTTATATCTGTGGGTCTCTAACTTGTCTGGATCCATTCTCAATAAGCAGTATACCACACACCAGATTCTTGTGAGAGAGAAAGATCTAGAATTGTCCTTTCTTAACTTTTTCTCAAAAGCTTGGCTGAAGGAAGTATTGTTGCAGAAGATCATTTCAAGGATGTGTACTCCATTCCTTCCTATGGATCAAGCTGGATCACTCAAACTTATATATTGGACTACATTACCTTAATTACTTCAAGAGTTTGTTTCACTGTGTCTTGCTGCTCATGTTAAATGTCATGCTCAATCATATGAATGATTTCTTTTAGGGTTCACTAATAGAAAATATTTTCTTTTTGATATTTTATAAATATTGTATAATAAATTATTTTTCTTTTTTTGCTTTTGCTTCTTGGAAACTGAGAGGTGAATGTGAAATTTAGTTAATACCCTGACTAGCCTTTATGATCTGTATTTTTCGATGTTTACGTGTTCTTGATTTTCTACTTATTGTTTATATTTTAAGTGGCTTAAAGTTATTTGTGAAATAAGTAAAATATATGCTAAATGAGGTTACTTGTCTGGCATTTTATTTCAGTTCAGTGTAATAGAAAGTTGTACTGCAGCAGTAACCAAAATCTTTGATAACTGGACTGTAGAGTAGGATGGGAAGTAGAATGAAATATATTTGAAATGGCTTTGAATAAATAAAAATGCTGTTAAGATTTGTTGCCTCTGTCTGATTATTTATTTGAATAGTTATATGAATTACCACATTAGCTTACAAGTTAATTTTCAACTTTGTTAGAAGCTTTAAAAATTCACATAGTTGTATGCTGAGGGTATTGGAGCACATTATACCACTAGGAATTTTTAATAAATGATACATTTTCTGGTTTGGATGATTCCAGTTGTAAAGACAGTGTACATATTATCTAGTTGTTTTTTTTTTTTTTGTCTTTTTCTGTGTCCGGCAACGGATCGCAACCCTCAGTGTTGCCCCCGTACCGGACCGGGGACCGGCAACGGGATTGCAACCCTTGGTGTTGCTCCCGCGCCTCGCTCAGCCAGTGAGCGGGAACCGGTCTGTATGTGGGATCCGAACCCTCGGGCGGGAGCGTTGCCGCGCTTCCCAAGCGGCGCACTATCCAGTGCGCCACTGGGCCGGCCCATATTATCTAGTTTTGATGGAACCTATAGTCAAGAAACATTGAAAAAAAAATAGCTGTGTAAACACTTCATACAGGTTTTAAAAAGGGAGGATGGCTATGCGTTATGTTGATTGGAGGTTTTGTACAGGACTTGAGTTAGGGCTTGAAGTGAGACTAGGATTTAGGTCAATGGTTCTCACCCAGGGGTTATTTTTATCTCCCAGGAGACATTCGACAGTGTCTGGAGACATATTTGGTTGTCGTAACCTGGAGCTGGGGGTACTACTAGCATTTAGTGGCTAGAGACCAGGAATGCTGCTAACCATTCTACATTGGGGACAGCCCCCTACAACAAAGAATTATTCACCCAAAATATCATTAGTTCCCAGTTGAGAAACCCTGTTTTAGATTGTCAAGGAGTCTAGGGAAAGACACAAAACATAGAAAGAAATGAACTTGTATTTGTTGCACTGTAAAGAGACCTGCTGGACTGGAGAGATGATGTGCAGGTGGGATCTGTGATGAAAGATAAGACTTAACATATGGGATGTCTGTGTGATACAGGGCCTTGAAGGAGTCTCACCAGATTTAAAGTTTATCCTGTAATGATAGCAGAATTAATGAAAGTTTCTATAACAATGAAGTGTAGGATGGGATAAATAGGGAGCATCTGAAAGGCAAAGGAGGAGATACATTATAAGAGTCCTTTGGGTGAAGTGATAAGATCAGAGTAAAGTAAGAATAAAAAGGAAGAAATGGATATAAAGTTGTTTCAATAACTAAGGTTAGCAATGAGATTAGAGGGTTTAAGAAAAGGGATGGCTCCTAAATATCTTTTTTTTTTAATCTCAGCACCACTCTTTTGTGCCCTAATCATTGAATTTCACTGTCCATCCCTTCTCTAATATGTCAGTTGTTTTGTAACACTGTCATTGCAGCTGCTGTTCTGGTTCTACTCTTTCTCCACCTACTTCTTTATCCAGTGAGTAGAAAACTTAGGGAACATGTAAGCCAAGGAGGCAGTACAGACAAAAAATGTACAGGGTTCAAACTTGGCAGGTAAAGTCTTGGCTTTAAGGCTGGTTTTAATTTTCGTAATATTCTTTCTTTTTAAAAAATACCCCTTGCTATCACTGACCCAATATTTGTTTAGATGGAATGTTGATCTATTTAGTTATATTCTAAAGTACAGTGATTTGGGTAGAACACTAGAGAAAAAAATCCTAGTGACTCTAATCTTTTAAAACGGTAGCTACTCCTATAATATAGGATTATGAAAATTTTAATTTTTATGTTAAGGCAGGTTTAGAAGGTTAGAAACCATTGAAATGAGAGTACTTTGGATTCTATTCTACTCCTGCTTTGATGGAGTTTGGATGTGTTGTCCCCTCCAAAACTCGTGTGGAAATTTGATCCCCAACGTGGCAGTGTTGGAAAATGATTGAGTATTGGGGGTGGATCCCTTATGAATGGATTAATGCTCTCCCTGGGGAAGGGGGGAGTAGTGAGTGAGGTCTCACTCTATGCTCTATTAGTTCACGCAGGAGCTGATTATCTAAGGGACCTTGGCACCTTCTCTCTCTCTTGCTTCCTCTCACCATGTGATCTGCTTGTACCCACCAGCTGCCTGCCGCTTTTCCTCCATGAGGAGAAGCAGCCTGAGGCCCGTGCCAGATGCAGCTGTCCTGGAATCGTAAGCCAAATAAACCTTTTTCCTTTATAAATTACCCAGTCTCAGGTATTTCTGTTATAGCAACACAAAACGGACTAATACATACCCCTTCCAACTACAAAGTTGTATCACAGCACAGAAATCAGGAAGAAACTCTAAGAAGTTTATATTTCCACCATGGGTGTAGTCTTCATCTTCTTTAGATAAAAGATTGCCTGCAGAGCATTGTTCTCTTAAGTAAAGCTAGAAGCTCAATGGTGAATCTGCCCTTTTCCTTTCTAAACAGTTTCCTGACCTTTGCTGCCTCTTTTGCCCAGATAGGGAATGTGCCTTAGAGTAGCTTCTGCTCTAGTTAGTTAGTTAATTCTAATCAACATTGTCTCACTTTTGGTTGCTCTTCATACTCACATGCGCTTATGCACACTTTTTTATTCTCAGCCATTTGAGTTAGTTGCAGCTGTCATAACAGTACATGCCTAAATGCTTAAGCATGTATCTCAAAAAAAGAAGGTATTTTCTTATATAATTATCACAGTCTGGAAATTAGACATTAATACAGTATTCTTACAGTCTATATTCAGCTTTCCCAGTATAATTATAACTGATTTTGGTTTTGGTCCAGGTTCTAATAAAGGTCATACATGTATTTAGTTGTCATGCCTCTTTGGTCTCCTAGAACAGTCTTTTTTTGGTTTTTGATGAAATTTGTTAATAGTGTAGGCAAACTATGTCTGGACCAACTGCCTGGTTCTACAAATAAAGTTTTGTTGAAACACAGCTATGCTTATTCATGTACATATTGTATAAGGCTCCTTTTGCACTACAATGGCAGAGCTGAATAGTTGTGACAGAGACCATGTGGTCTGTAAGCCTGCAGTGTTTACTATCTGGCCTTTCAAGAAGTTTGATGACCCCTAGTCTAGGCAGTTTGTTATTCATGACTCCCAATTTGAGCTTACTGATTGTTTTCTCAATTAGATTCAGATTAAACATTTTTGCCAACAATACTACATTGGTAATGTTATATTTTTCTCAGAGTACACGGTATCAGGAGGCATATGAGATCAATTTATCCTGTTTTTGTAATGTTAAGTCATGGGGGAGGTTTGTAATAAAAGACAACTTCATAAAATTGGTATTTTTAACTGATACTCCAGGATAGGTAGTGTTCAAATAGGTGGGGAAAAGGTTTTTCTAGTACACATTGTCTGTGACATCCTTCTGTACGTACTAATAATAATTATCCTAAATTAGCATGTTCATCCATTCACATGGCTAGAATGAATGATAGCATAACAACTTATTGTCCCTGTTGGTAGCAAACAATGCACTGTAGGTTTTCTCCCATAATCTGTACCTTTTATTTGCTTGTTTAATTTTGCATTGGTAATTGCCTTTTCTCTTACACTGTATCCAAGAGCTCTATAAGCAAATTGCTTCAGATTTTGGATACTGTAATTAAAAATTTCTACCTTTCCTAAAAGCTTAATAAAATTCCACCTCTGTGAAAACCAGAACCCCAAAAGTATTGCATTCCAGAAGCAAATGTTGGGATATACATACTTTTTTAAGGTAGCTGAATAGATAAGGCATATGAAGCACCAGTTTACTTAGATACTATTTATTTATACCATTTTGGAAACATTAATTGTAAAAATAGATGGATTGAAAAAAGTGCATGTTATATTAATGTTGGCAGTATTAGCAGATAATCTAAAATTGTTTCCATATGGTGCCCTTGTGTTAATGCCAAAGGAACAGCTGCCTTCTGGGTATTAAAACAAAAGTTGAACAAGTTTATATAACTATCGTAGTCTTAATGTCATTTTATAAGAGTAGAGGTGGCTTTGAGGAAGGTAAACTTGTTATAAGTGTTCAAAGAGCATCTCATTCCACAGGTGATGAATCCCATTAAAGAAAATCTTTCAAGAATGTTACAAGCAAAAATGCAAGAGTTAATGAGTTTTTTAAAGGCAAAAATGTGGACTTTTATTTAGAATGACTTTTGATAGGGCCGAGCCCGTGGCGCACTTGGGAGAGTGCAGTGCTGGGAGCATAGCAGCGCTCCCGCTGCGGGTTCGGATCCTATATAGGGATGGCCGGTGCGCTCACTGGCTGAGCACGGTGCGGCCGGTCTCAAAAAGGACAAAAAAAAAGAATGACTTTTGATAGAAACCATTTTCTAATTTTAAGGAGAAAACAATGAAAGCTATTCCAACCTTATGGATTTGTTTTTGGATTTTGATGGCATATGTATTGTATTTAAAGACTTGAGAAACTACATTTTTCAAAATCAAGTTTCTGTTCTTACAAAGCAAAGGACTACTGGAACATAGTAATTACCCTTTTTGAAGGATAGTTTTGCTGGATATAGAATTCTTGGTTGATGGGGTTTTTTTTCAGCATTTGAATTTCATTCTACTGCTTCCTGACTTTCATTGTACCTGATGAAAAGTCAGCTGCTAATCTCCTTGTATATTTAGTGTCATTTTCTCTTGCTGCTTTCAAGATTTTCTCTTTGCCTCTCCACAGTTTGACAATAATGTGTCTAGCTGTAGATCTTTTTGAGTTTATCCTTTTTGTAGTTTGTTGGCTTCTTGGATGTTTAGTTTAAGGTTTTCATGAAATTTGGTAAGTTATTATGATTATTACTTCAAATATATTTTTTTCCAGCCCTTTATTTCCCTTTCTGTGACTCCCATTACATTCATGTAAGTACAGTTTTGTTTGTTTTTGCTGTCTGTTCTTCAGACTGGATAATCTCTATTTAAAATGGGAATTTTTTAAACTTGAAAATATTGTAGTCTGAAACATACAATGTCAAGTTTATATATATTTTTTAAAAATCATCCCACCAAATACTGATATTTAGATATTTGTTTAGTTGAAATTTGTTTATCCTTTCATTATGTTCATTTTTGAGCTAGGTATGTGAAGTGTAGGGTATCAGTACTCAAGATAATATTGCAGGCCAATTCCTTGTTTAAAAAATGCAGCAACAAAAAATCCTACCCATTTGGTTGTTCTAGAAATGTTGGTGATTCAGGAAGGACATGTAGTTCATGAGGGAAGGTATCACAGACCAATGAAGTTAACTTGGTGAAGAAGTGGGCTGAGGGTGGGGGGTGGGAATTGGGGGATTTCTTTTCTGAGGACATATTCAGAGGACCAGAAGCAAGAGAAAACATGATATATTTAGAATGGAAAAATGGTCTCAGGTGAGTCAGAAAGCCAGGTAATTAAGAGAGGCCTCGAATGTCTTAAATAGGCCAAAGAAAACCTTTGAAGGGTTTTAAGCAGAAGAATGGTGATAAGATTTAACTAAAAATCCAATAAGGTATTATGATAAATTGCTAAATGAATGATACAGAACTAAGTTTCATAAGAGTTTAAAGGAGGACACACAAGAGTGAATCAGTGATCTTGTTTAATGACAGTACCTAGGTGACAGTTGAGTCTGAGAGTCTTAAATCTTGGTTTTGATGATTATGATGAGGTTTTTTTTTTACCTCTGAATAAAATACATACATAAATGACTTTTTTCATGTTGATTAAAGTAATCACTTCGGTACAGAATGATTTTATAAAGCCAAACTTATTCAACATTTATTTAATAAATATTAAGCATCTGCTGTGTGGTAAGCACTGTACTTTGAGTGAGCAAAGACAGACACTGTCATTCTTATAGCGCTTATAGTAGAGAAACCACCATTTGTCAAATTAATCACATAATTATGTGTGTAATTACAATCTCTGCTAAGTGCCAGGACGGAGGATGCAAGTTATTATGTCTAGCTGGAGTGGGTGGATGGGTCAAAGGCTTTTCTGAGAATTGATATTTGAGCCAAAATTTGAGGGTGACTGAGGGGGTGAAATGGTGTGGGGGTGGGCAGAAGGAATAGCAAAGAACATTTGAAGAACTGCGTGAAAGAAGCAGAATGAATTCAGAGGCCAGAGAAGGAAAGGATGGTGCAAAAATGAAGGTAGAGAAGTAGGCAGTGAATTAAAACATGCTTATCTTAAGAAATCTTCATGAGTTATAGTTGAAATTTATCAAATATAACTTAGGGAATAATTATTTATATGAAAAAAAAATTGTTTTGAATATCAGATTTCTCTGCTCATTCACAAAAAGTCATCATAGGTAAACAAAGATGTATAAAGTTAATGAACAGTAGTTGCTAATTCAAGATTAATCAGAAATTAAAACATGACATCTCCAAAATAATCATTTCACTTTGAGAAAATATGATTCTGTTTCCTAACCATTTATTGAAGCACTATAGGTTTTTATATTTTACTTTTATTATTCCCACATTTAATACCTACAAGGGTACTTCAAAAAGCTCATGGTTAAATGGAATGAAGGATAATACAAATCTTTCCACAAACTTTTTGAAGACCTCTCATATTACCACTCTGTTTAATATTTAAATAGTAACAGTGATCTAAAATTCATAAACTATTTTCCTTCTCGTACTGTTGCACGAGAAAACAAAAACGTTGTTTGGGGTATTGAAATGGGCACTACCTTATTTACTGTACAAGTGCTGTAACTTGTATATTTAGAATCTTAGGTTTTCTTTTTGTTTTTTTTTTTTTTTAGAGGAAGCAATAAATTAAAAATTTCATGTATGATAGAACTAAGAAAGCAACTAATCAACAAAATAAGCTCTGTTAAAAAATGGTTTCTTTGTTTACCGTCTTGAATCATAAGAGTTTTTGTTACAACTGTAGTTTATTTTCATTGCAGGTGGAGGACTGTGATACCAATTGGACATCCTCTACCTGGGACCCGATTTATTGCCTTTAAAGTTCCTTTAAAGGGGGTATGTACATTGTTTTTTTAATCTGTCTCACAAAGAGAAGAACTGAGGCTAACATGACCCATGTCATGCTTTTTGTAAAAATATGTGAGTATAAGTTTCCAGCACATGTTTGACATTATAGAGGAAACTACAAACATTTTCACACATGTATTTATTGTTCATGCTTGTACAAGGGAATAGTAGCTTGAACTAAAATTTTAATAATAGCTTTATTGAGATGTAATCACATACCATGAAATTCACCTATTCAAAGTATATACAATTCAATGGTTTTTAGTATATTCACAGAGTTGTGCAGCTGTCATCACAATTTTAGAGGATTTTTATTACCCATGCCCAAAAAAACCTGTGCCCAGTAGCAGTCACTTCCCCCACTCTCAAACCCTTCCCCCTTTATCCTACCCTGTGCACACAGACAAGAGAAAGCCCTCGGGCAGATAGTCCCAGGTGCTTTCAGTAGGAAACTATGGTATTCCCTGGAACATGCTAAGCTGTAATGGGCAGGTCACTGACAGGGTTGGCTTCAGCTACAGGATCCAAGACTTTGACTTATTTCTGAATTTTTTTTTCCTTTCCTATTTAGTATAGTTAAAGACCCTAATTTTGTCCCTGGATGGAATTATTTTATGACAAAGAAGAAAAGTGAGGGAAGGGCTTGAAGAATACCCTCAAGTCATACATATTCAGCCCTTGATAATTCATGAGAGAAGTATCTGCTTTACATATTTATTTGCAGCTGCATTTACTGCAGCTAGTTCAATTTCTGCTCTTACATTTAATTTTTGTTCAGTCTTTGGAAGCAGTCTTTGGGCAGAGTTGTAAATCTGAATATAGAATGAAGTTGTGCAGAGGCAGATGCCACTTGGTATATTTAACAGGGTGATGGTAGCAAATTTTAATTAGTTTTCTTTAGGTGAACCTGAATACAAAGCAAACAGCACCTAGGAATAACAAATTTTTCTTATTTAAAATCAATAATAAATTATCCTTGTAGAAAAAAATGGAAAATATATAGAAAAGTAAGAGTATAGTAGAAAAAACAACTGAACTTCCATGGTTAAAATGGTGATATGTTTTTTTCAAGAAATTATTTTCCTGCCCCCCCCCCAACACCCTCCCCCAAATCAGGATAATACTATAAATAAAAGTTTCGTAATGTGGTCTTCTTCATTTAAGTTTTTTTTTTTTTTTGTCTTTTTTGTGACCGGTAAGGGGATCGCAACCCTTGGTGTGGTGTCGCCCGCACCGCGCTCAGCCAGTGAGTGCACCGGCCATTCCTATATAGGATCCGAACCCGCGGCGGGAGCATCGCTGCACTCCCAGCGCCGCACTCTCCCAAGTGTGCTACGGGCTCGACCCTTCATTTAAGTTTTTGAAAATTTTTCCATATCATTAGTCTTTGAGAAACATGATGCTTAAGGGTCACATGATATTTTGATGTTTTTATATTATAAATAATGGTACAGTGGTACCCAAACTCTTCCCCCCCCACTTCTCTGATAATTGCCTTAGAATAATTTCTAAGATGTCAAATCACTGAGGCAAAGGATGAAAATTATTTAGGCTTTTTGTACAACACTTAAAAAGTTAAAAGCTTTTTCAGTGTTCTTACATTGTGAAGTTTTTCACCAATTCTTTTTTACCTTGTTATGTTTTTTCTCTTTCTTGTTTGTTCTGTGTTGAGTTTTCACATATTATCTGCGTTTTATAACCTTATTGTTTGTTTTTTGTCATAGGCAGTTAATCAGAGACTTACCCCAGCCCAGAAGTTTACACCAAAAGACTTAATTAGTGCAATAAAAGCACTAAATGTGGAGCTTGGGTTAATTATTGATTTAACATATACCACAAGATATTATGAAGTTAAGGTAAAGTTGCAAATGTATTTTGTTATCATGGGTGGGTCTTAGTAGAAAGGCTTTTTTGAATACTGCACTTGGAAAGTGAATCAAGATAGTCTCGGTTATTTTAATATAAATTTTAGAATTTCCCATGAGTAATTGCTTAGCAATATTTTTGGTCCTTTACATGATTTTTAGATGGATTGTGCAGAGAAAAAAACCTCTGAATTTTATTCTTTTAAGGAAGCAAAATAACTAGAAGAAAAAAATGTACTTGGAAATAGGAAAAGCAAAAAGGGGGCAGGAAAACAAAAGAGGGAAAGAGGACTATGATGAAAAAGAAAACAAAAGAGATAAAGAAAAGAAAATGTGAGATGGGTGTTACTTTACAACAGTGGTTTTTGAACTTTGTGTAGTAGCAAAATCTTTTCAATTAAATCTTGCTCTGAAGTTCATTATAGAAAGCAGATAAATTAGAGTGGTACTGGTTGAAGCAGGAGATTGAGGATCCAGACTCAGTCCACTAGACCTCATCATCATTTTCCAGTCCTCCACTCTTTACTCCCAGTCTTAGAGATAGAGGTACACTTTGGAGAGCAAAGGTTTTAAAACCCTGCTCTGGAGTAAAATAAGTTTTAGATCCTGCTGTTTGATTGGATTGGTGCCACCAAAGGTGTCACATGTCATTCCTACCCTGATTAGGTAACATTTTGTCTTGGGTATCTTACTACCATGTGATACTTCAACATACAAGAAACTTAACATACCATTTTTCTTTACTTCTGTTCTCCTCCTTCTCAAAAATACAAATTAGCTTCCTTGTTTCTCCTGAAAGCATAGAGGATATCAAGGGATTTGAATCTAACTGATAGATTCAATACCCCTATTTAGTCTATCAGTTAGATTCAAATCCCTTGATATCCTCTATTTTCCTGGTACCCTGCATCAAGTCAAGCACTAAAACCTATAGATTTTTTTCCTCTAAAATGTGTCTCAAATTTTTTACGTCCTTTACCTGATTATTCAGCAGTTTGTCTTTTTCATTTTTTGACTAGCTGTCCTTAAACATAATTATTGCCAATTCCAGTTCCTTCCTAAAAACAACCTCTTCAGTTCTGTCTGCCCTTCCATGTGCCTTTTAATGTACAATATTCAAACTCTTCTCCCGGTCTTTCATGGCCCAATTTACTTGGCTCCCTTCTTATCCTGCTCTTTTCAGTCCTTTACAGCATACCATCTTTTGTAGTCAGGTGTACCTCTTCACTGTCCTATGAACATGCTGTGTTCATTCTTGATTCTTTGCCTCTAATTCTTCCATAAACTTTGAATTTTGTTCACCCCATCCCTGTCCAAAAATCTACCTACATTTCAAGGCTTAGGATTTACTGCCACTACTAAACTGTTGAGAATATAACCATTTGTTTTATTTTGCATATGACTGTTCAAGGGTCTATATCCTAACTTTTCCAACTACATTATCTGCTCCTAGGAACTGATCTTATGCAATTATACTCATCACCAACTTTGGCATTCTTTAATTGACTGTCACTAATTGGTTAATTGATTTTACTTAAAATGATGGAATTAGCCCAGACTTTTATTCTTAAAGCCTCCACTTTAGACTCTTGCAAATTTTAGAATCAGTCAGGGAAACATGTAACGACTTTAAAACAGGCTTACTAAACATAGCCTAAGCTAACATTTAGAATCCTAATACCACCTGTGGAGTTAATACTTTAAGCTTGTATATTAGGTTGGCCCTGTGTCTGGTTAATCACTTAAATCCTTAACTCATTGTTGGCCATTGGGAATTGGGCTTACTTTTATAGCCTCTTTCATGTAGACTACAAAAGAGTTCTACACAATTTGATCTAAAGTGTGCTTTTGTATAATCATTATACCTTATTCTTAAAAATACTGATTTGTGAGTATTACTAGATTGAAGAATTTGTTTTTAATAACTTATAATTGTTACATCCTATTTTCCTTTGTTTCTAGGACTTACCTAAAAATATTAATTATAAAAAACTTTACACTGTTGGACTTGAAGTCCCTGATAATGCTACTATTCTGCAGTTCAAAAAATGGGTCAGAGAGTTTCTTTGGGAAAATGCAGAAAATGGTAATTAAAAATCTTTAATATATCAAAACATTTTTACTTAATTGATAAAGATTACTTTAGTAGAAATCATTGTAGACCACTTAAATATGATTTAATGTACATATTTTGCTTCAATATATCTATTTAAAAGGACCCTATCAAAGATTTCTCTGTAGATTACAATGTGTGCATGTCTCTCACTTTAAAATCATTGTAGACCACTTAAATATGATTTAATGTACATATTTTGCTTGAATATATCTATTTAAAAGGACCCTATCAAAGATTTCTCTGTAGATTACAATGTGTGCATGTTTCTCACTTTAGGAAAACTTGACTTGGGGAAAATAAAGTATTCAGAAAACGAAAATTGAGGGGTGATGATTTACATTACAAATAGATTCCTGATAGCATTCCTTAAATACTAATACCTTCAGAACACCTAAAAATAACAGTATTTTAAAATTGATTTAGAAATAACTTTTCTTAAAAGGATAGGGAGCCTAAAGTAATGTGCATCTTAATCTTTTTGATGTAGAGTTTGGTTTCAAACAGAAAAGAAAGATAAACTTAAAAACATGCAATCCTTTTAAGATTTGTGAATCTTTTTGGGGGGAATCCTTCCTCAATAAATAGAGCTATATGTAAACATGTGTTTATAAGGATGTTCATTGATGTGTTTATGATATTGAAAAATTGAAAACAGTTAAATTATTAATGTGGAACTGATTAAATGAATTATGACAAGTACATACACAGATGTAATAATAGTCAGACATTAAAAATAAGTGTATTTATTGATTGACAAAATGCTTGAGATATTTTCAAGTGACAGTGTCATTCCGTAGTTTTATTCATAGATAACACATGTGATTATAACCAAAAGGATATGCGAAGGTACTTCATAAAGTTTGTGGAAAAATAGAAATGAAAGATAATACAAATCTTTCCATGAACTTTTTTAAGTACCTTGATACATCACACTGTTAATAGTGGTGTTTCTGATTTTTGTTTTCTTATTTGTACTTCTTATGTTTCAGCAGGTTTGTTTGTTTTTTGTTTTTTACAATGAACATTTATTACTTTCCTAATTTTTTTCTTTCCATGAACTTTTTTAAGTGCCTTGATACATCACACTGTTAATAGTGATGTTTCTGATTTTTGTTTTCTTATTTGTACTTCTTATGTTTCAGCAGGTTTGTTTGTTTTTTGTTTTTTACAATGAACATTTATTACTTTCCTAATTTTAAAAGATTGCTTTTAAAAGTAAAGTTTTATTCGAATGTTTGTAATTTTAATGGCCAGTGATTTATTTTTATCTCTGGTAGAGGTTTCGCAACATATCACAATACCTTAGAGGTAATCTGGCAGCATCAAAGTCTTAAATCTAGTGATTTCCTCTCTTATCTGCATCATTAGAGCTACTAAAATTCAAAGCTAGTAAGCTAGAGTATACCTGAGATTAATCTCTGTAGGTAATAAATGCTGCTTATGGACAGCATAGCTCTAGCATAAATTTCTCTCACTACCACCTGTACTCTTAAGATTTCTCATCCCCTGATTCCCGCTAGATCTAATTCTCTCTGGATTCCTTCCTTTCTCTCCCAGTCTATTAGTCCCTCTGGGTTCCATTTATGTCCCTTATCCTGTCTGGCTGATAATGTCAATTCTGCTTTCCAAACACTTCTAACTTTCTTAAATTCTTTCCTCTCATTATCGTTTCCCTGTACCTTCTTGTTACAGAACAAATTATATAGGCTAAATAATTACAACAGATTCCAGTTCTCTCATACTTAACCTGCATGATTCTCCTGAATTAAGCAAATTTTTATGTCCAGAAATGTAAAAAGAAAAAGAAGCACATTTTTAGGGTGAATGAACGGATGGAAAAGGATAAAACTGGTATTGACTACCTAGTCTCCTGGCCCTAGGGAAGAAGAATTTCAGGACACCAGGCTGGCTTCTTAGGAAGTGGCTTAATTGCAGATGCATTGCTAATGGCTCTTCTTTAACTAGCTGTTCAGCAAAAGCCTGAGAAGCAGAGTTGGCTTCAGGGTTTCAGGCTGATAGCAACAGTTTGATGCCAATGACAACAGCTGTATTCTGGGCCCAGGGCTTCTAATTTTTACTGTGTCTTTCCCAGCAAATCAGAAACAGCTTTTTAGGTTTATTTCCTACTAAAATTAGGGAAAGGGGATGGGGGACTAATTGCTGTTTAGTTCACCTATTTATCTTGGGAAGACAGATTTCCTGAATCAGATAGATCATTGTTCCTACTGGTTTCTGTCCAGCGGTATAAAGTTGCATTTTCATCTATAATATCAAAAAGTTTATGCTTTGGGGATTAGAACACTGGCGTGGCCTTAGGTTCTTGCTTTTAAAAAACAAGTGGAGGAAAAAAAAATTCCGTAAAAAGAAAAATTCCATATGAATGTGTGGAAAAATGGAATTAAAAGACAATACAAATCTTTCCATGAACTTTTTGAAGTACCCTTGTATATAGCTGAAAAGATACATTCCCCTTTTTTATCCCTATCCCAAAAGTTAGTCACCCATAGATCTTTAAGAAATATTCTCTAAACTCAACCAACAATCCTCCTTCTCTTCTCTTTTGTTTTTTAATTTATTTTTGAATTGAAACATAATTGAGTATACATATTTATGGGGTACAGAGGTGACTATCAGTATTTATGTACAGTATGTGATGATCAAATCAATATTATTAGCATGTTCATCATTACAAATCGTTATTATTATTTGTGTCCCTTACCCAGTTACTCCCTAACTCCACTCCCCCTTTTCCACCTCTAGTAACTATAGGTCTGTTCTCTCCTGCAAGTTAAACATTTTGTTGTGGTCTTTCTTTCTTAGCTCCCATTTTTGAGTGAGGACCTGGGGTATTTCTCTTTCTGTGCCTGGCTCATTTCATTTAACATAATCTGCTCCAGGCTCATCCATGTTGTCATGAATGGCAGAATTTCATTCTCTCCTTCTTTTCTCTTGCATGTTAGAGAAAATACCTCTACTGTGAAGCTCAGTGCCACTGATGGGGTTGATGGTTAAGGGTTTCAGCGAGGTTGTCAGTGCTGCTTAGCAGTCCTCTCCCTGTCCGCAGTCAGCTCACTCATCTGATTTCAAATCTTTACTCCTCTCCTCTACCTCTACCACGCTCATCTCCCACACTCTCAGTAACACTCAGTGAAAATAGAGGACATCAGGTATGATATCCCTTTCTCACTTACTCTTATCTGTATCTGTATTTGCACCTTCTTTCCTCTGCCTTAAGAAGAGCAGACTAATCCTCTAGCTCTGCTGGATATTCTCTTCATTTCTGCCTTCTTCAGGATGTTTTTTCATTTATTCTCACCTCTGTGTAGTTTCAACATATAAACATGCACAAGCCATTCCTGTCTCTTAAAACAATACTCTTTTCCGTTTTGCAACATTAATTATTTCTGATTCTCTGTTTCCTTCCTCTCCTGATTATGCTTTTAGAAGAAATGGAAACAGGATTGACAAGATTGTCACTTACAACCTGATGTGATCTGATTGTTCAATTAGAATGTTGTAGAAATGCAAAGGATAGTTTTTCATATTTATCTTGCTTGAACTCTCCGTAAGCTTTACCTTTTTTATTCATTCCTTCCTTAAACCATCTCTCCTGTTTTGTTTTTAATTTTCTTCTACTTACTTAAATGTTTTTAAGTTTTTTTCTCTAGCTCTTTTTATTTTTCCTGTTCAAATCCTTGATGACTGTTGTTTCTTAAGTTTCTGTCCTAAGCCCTCTTTTCATTCTGTATACTTTGTCTCATCTTTTCCTGTGGCATCAATCACTTGTAGCCTCCTAAATCTCTATCTCTAGCCCAAACCTTTCTCCTGAGTTCCATATCTGTGTTCATAGATGTCTAGTATCTTCACCAAGGGGTTCGACTGGCATCAGAAAACTGAACATGTCAAAAACTGAACTCTTAATCTTCCTTCTCTTATCCCCAACTTCCCTAGTTCTCCTCTCATCCTCCCTGGCCTGGTTTATTATGATGGCTTTCTAAGTAGGTTTCTTGCCTCTCCTCCCACCAATTATTCCTCCATACTACCGCTAATTTATCTTTCTAAAATGTAAATCTGATCAGGTCACTTCCCTGCTTAAAGTTCTTCAATGGCATCCCATCCTATGAGCACCAAATTCCTTAAGGTGACCCAGTGATTCTTCATGGCCTGGTTCTTGGCCATCTTTCTAAAGCCTCATAAGGCTGTTTCACGTACGTCTCACATGTCTGTTCACCATGCCCATTCTGTACTCCTTGCCTTTACACACACTATTCTCTTATTGAAATATTTTCCTAATCTTGTTTACTTAATGAACTCCATCTCATTTTTCCAGATTATCTAAATGTTTCTTTGCAACTTTCCCTCCGAAACCTCCTCTCCCCCAGTGTAAAATTAAGAGCTCTCTCCTACATACTCTTATGATACCTCTGTGTGCATTTATTGTATAGTCTTATAATAATAAATGCTTTGTTTACTTGTCTGTCTTCCCCTGCTAGACTCTGAACTGATCGAGGTACCAGCTAGATTCAGATGGAATTACTGCAGCTATTAGTATTGCTCAAATGAAAACCTTCCCCTTATTTTTCTTTAATATGTAAAGCCATATAGAGATATTTGGGGGAAGAAAGTATGTACATATCAGAAAAGTTTCTAAGTGTAATAGAAATAATTTGTATACATATAAAATGCCATAAAGTAGTTCTGTTTCCAAAAAAAATTCCATTCTATTCAAACTACAAAACAGGTAATGAAAACAAGTCTCTAAAATTTATTATTATAAGCCCATTCTGAATATGTTCACGTAGATATGTATGGTATTTGAAAGTAATTTAAAGACCTGGAAATGTGGGTTTTAACTTTCCATCTTTTGAAAAAACACCCTAGCAGACCCTCAACAAGTGCTTCATGAACCTTCACAAGTGGTTCTGACAGAGAGGCAGCAAACCAACAATTTTGAGAAGAAGTGCAGGGTGTTGGTAAGATATGACAGGTGAATATAAGGTATCTATCTACAAGTGAAGAAAAAAAATCTAGAGCATAAATCTTATTGCAAATTTTCCTCAGAAATAATAACCAAGAGATGAATAAGCCTCTGAAAACCTGTCTTCTTCAAGGAAATATTCAAATTTTAACATCATGGATAGGGAAACTCTTTAAGATAGAGCACCCTGGCCATGAAAAAAAGGTTCCTGGTCCATCCACAAAGGTCAGAAGATTTATCTTACTTTTAATTCTTCAATTGTGGTATCAGAGCATGTGCTTAGAAATGGTGACATAGACGTTCTTAGTAACCAGAAAGTAGTGGTACATTTCATGGAACCCAAAGGTAATTAAGATCAAATAAGTAAGTTGAATGTTATTTCATTCCTAAGTAATGTTTGAGGTATATTATTCATGAACATGATATGAACATTGTCTTTTATTTGATTAACTCTAAAAATTCATGTTTGCTACTGTAGGGTCAACAAGGAAAGCCTGTTTCTTTCCTGAATCTTTGATAGTGCCCCTCTAATATATTGGATTTAAATTTAATAACTAAGAATTCTACCAATGGCAGATATTTTTATTAAAAATTATCATATTATATAAATTATGTATAAAACATGTTCTTTTATTGTACCATTCTGATCTTATTTTTTTTTATGCTTTTTGATGTTTCTTTCCATTTTATAGATAAACTCATTGGAGTTCATTGCACTAATGGAATTAACAGAACAGGATACCTTATATGTAGGTAAGAATGATATAGGTGCTATATTTTCAAATCTATCTTCTTGAGATGAAAATTTTTAAATTCAGTCTTATTCTGTTAAATTAAAATGATATTTTTATTCAGGTACCTTATTGATGTTGAAGGCTGGGATCCAGATACAGCAATTCAAGGTATTTTTATAAAGTTGAGCTAAAAGCAGGCCAAATGTTATGAAAATGTCTAGGGTTGTATAAGTGAATATGGATCACATATGGATAATAAGGCCTTTTTAAAATTCTAAGTTATTTTGCTTTTCTATCAGCAACTTTTCAACTTAATACATTTTAAGTAGACTTTTTAATATAGCCAATTACTCAAAAAAAAAAAATAGGAACCTTAAAAATATTAAATATTTCTCTATAGATTTTTAGGGTCTCATCACTGCTGCCATTAGAAATCATTTTATTACATATCTGTTAATTGGTTAAAGAAATCCTAGGATCTTGTAACATAATTTATCTCACTAATTTTATTTGTTCAATATTAATCTTTCATTGATTATTTTTAGCTTTTGGTGAGGCCCGGGGTCATCAAATAGATGGTTGTGTGTACTTAAAGGATCTCAAAACTCGGCCCATGAGAAGGTAATTTAGAACCCTTTTGTGAATTGTATCCTATCCAAGAATCTTATCCCTTATGTAAAGTTTTTTCTTCCCTTTGCAGTTCTCTTAAATATGAACCTTTGTTATTACTCTCATTGTTGGCCATAGAAACCAAAAGAGAGATAATTTGTCTATCAGTAAGACATGCTGAGTAGTGGCCAAAACTAATTTTTTTGTGTTCAATATATTCAGAGGTTTTAGAAAATTAATCTAAAAAAATGTTAGTCACAAATCTACCACTGTTATATGTAAAAAAAAAAAAAAAAGTTCAGACTTTGCCAACTCCTAAATTTGTCATAGAGTGTGGAAGAAAGTATTTTGAAGTGGAAAAGCTTCAAGTATATAGGTACTATCAGTCAATCACCTTTACCATTAAGAGGAGCCTTGGGATGCCTCCTCTAGAATGGTGGTTTCTGAACTTGTCAGTATAGCAGAATCAGCTTGAGATTGTTTTAAGACTAATTCCTGGACCCCACCATAAAAACCACTAATTTAACAGGTTTAGTATGAGGGGTGGGGGCACTCAGGAATTTGATCTTTGAAAGGTTTAGGATTGGGAACAAATGCAGTAGACCAGATAAATTGATTAACTCAAATTCCTGCGCTGACAAGCTGAGTAAACTGAAAAATGTACCCTAAGTAAGTAAATGATTTGACTTCCTTGACTGATCATGATCTATTGTAGTATTTTAAGATCTCCACTTAGAAATGGCAGCATAATGGATATTAAGCCATTCATTTTAATAGTAAATAGATAAAACCTATAGTTGCTTCTTGAGGTCTATACTGCATACTACATATCATCATAGAGGAGCATATTTTTTCAACAGGAAAGCCTGTGCCCACTTTATTAAAAAGCTTCATTAAGCAAATTACTTGGATATAAATTTTAAAAGATGGGCTAGGGCACAATTCATTTGTTTATTCACTTTGAGACTTAAATTCAATCATTCAACAAATATTTATTGAATGTGTGATATATTCTAGGCATTGTTTTGTGTGTTGCTGATATAGCAGTTAACAGAACGTACTAAAAACCCCTTCCTTTATGGAGCTTACCATCTAGTTGGAAGACAAACAATAAACAATTTAAATAAGAAAGTAAAATACGTAGCTTGTGAGATGGTGATAAATGCTATGGAAGAAAGTGAAGCTGGGAAGGAGAATAGAAAATGTCAGAGTGATGGGTAGAAGGTTCAGATTTAGATGGATGGCCAGAGTGCGTTTTGTAATGATAAATATGCTAACTATCCCGATTTGATCATCACTTATTGTACACAAATATGGATAGTCAACTCTGTACCCAACAAATATGTATAATCAATTATGTTTCAATTTAAAAAAAGCAACAGAAGGATGGCCAGAAAAAGCCTCACTGAGAAAGTGACATGTGACTAAAGAAGGTGACATGTGGCTAAAGACCTGAAGGAAGTGAGGAAGCATGCCATGTGGATAGTAGGTTTTACTTGCATCCCCACCCCTCTTAGATGTTGTTGCCAGCCATCTCCAGTATCCTCACCACCACCCTAGACTCATTCATTCTCTTTATTTCCCATTTTGCTGTTATGTTCATTCCCACTCTTAAGCAATTTTCTTCTTCTGAGATGATGAGTATTATAACCAAACTATTAGTTTGGCTGTAAATTCAAGTCATCTAACATTTATCTAGTGCTATTTTTTCTAAACTAGACATATTTTTTTAAAGAGTGGAGAGAAAATGCAAAAGTGAGAAAATGAGCAGGTATAGACCACATGTTGGAGATATTTGGCAATAAATGGAAAGAGGATACATGTGATAGCACCTTCGGGAAACTGTAGGGTCTCTTTGTTCATTCCTATGACCATACGAAAAATGTAAGTGATACTCTAACTCTAACCCTTCCAGAATTTAAGCAGTAATCCAATATCTATGCTATTCTATGCAGAATATCTGAAGATACTGAGCTAAGCAGCATTGCCATTTTATACAAATCATCACCTAACCATGACCTACTTCCCTAAAGCTTTACTCTTAAAATCCTGGGATAATGTAAATTTAGCCAAAGAACGTTAAGTAGGTGAAAACATAGGAGATTCTCTTGTCCTTATAGTATCCTTTATAACATAGGAGTAAAGCAGTGCCCCAGGCAGAACCTGACTCCAGAAAGTTAGATTTCAGAAAGACTTTGTAAGCTCCAAAATTGAAAGAAGCACCTAAGTCCTTTCCTCCTAGTTTCATCCCTCTACCTAACCCAGCACTATAATTGGGTTACATCCATATAAGGAGAGAATGCAGTATGGAGTACAGAGAATTTAATTGAAGAGAATTTGTTCTACCTTTTTAAACTTTTCCTGAAAGTTCTTTGATCTGATCATGCTTTGGAGAGCTCTTGAAATTCATATATCAGATAGGAAAAGTAGACATTATTCATTTATATCCTTGCTTACAGAGTCTTTAAATTCAGAGCCTTAAGTTATAGCTTTTATGAAAAAATTTTTAAAGGGGAAAGTGCAGATTTCTGGTTATTCTAAACTATTTTTAGAGCTCAGCAGTAAATGGAGATGAAAGCAAAGTGAAATTTTTCTGCTTCCCTTTAAGCTAATTGCTAATTCTTTTTTAAAAAAAAAATTTGTTCTCATTACGATTAATCACTCATAAAAAGAAGGTATTTCTAGTTCAGCTTACACATTTTCACTGATCTAGAGTTTGGCTGACCCACAGAAAGTCCCATCTACTATCCTTTCAAAGGTTGGTGTTTATTGAGAATTTTGGACTTGGAGAAAATAACAGGTTTCTTCTAAAGCTTTACTAAAGATTTTTATAGCCAGCCAGATCACAGCCAAATACCTTCATGTCATGGGTTCAATGTTCACTTGATGTTCTTCTCATTAGGTTCACAAACACCTAATCATTGTCCACTCATGTCTTCTAACAGTTGAAAGCTTTGAATACTCCAGAAACCTTTCACACAGGTCACCATGACTGTGGGCTCACTGTTTTTTCTTGCCTTTTTAATTTGGGTCTTTGGCCATAAACATAGCATATTCTGTATGGGGATAGCAAACTGTTTCTTAAAAGAGAACATAGTAAATATTTTAGGCTTGCAGGCCATCTCTGTTACAACTACTCAAATCTGCCATTGTAGCGTGAGAGCAGCCATAGACAATACATAAACCAGTGGGCAAGGCTGTGTTCCAATAAAACTTTACTTGAAAAAACAGACATCTTGCTCACTTACCTTGCTGACCCCTGGTCTATACTATTCCCATCTGCTGTGGGTTAATTTTATTTCCTTTCTCAGTGCTAGAACCAAATAATCTCTACTTTGTTTTCTTATAGTTTGAAGGATGTGCTGAAATATTACTTTCTCCACATCACTATCTTACTAGTACCTATTTAAACCTTCTAGATGTCTTAAATACCAGGCTCAAATTATGTTGGTTTTCTTTTGAGGTGAGATTCATATATAACATAAAATTAACCATTTTAGAGTGAACAATTAAGTGGTGTTTTAATACATTCACAATGTTGTGCAACCACCACTTCTATCTAGGGAAAAAACACTTTCATCACCCTAAAAGAAACGCTGGACCAATTAAGAATTTGCTCCATATTAGCCCCTTCCTCCATCCCCTGACAACCACCAAGTCTGTGTTCTCTTTTTATGGATTTACCTATTCTTGATATTTCATATTAATGGAATCATACAGTATGCGTGTGACCTTTTGTGTCTGGCTTCCTTCAGTTAGAATAATGTTTTCAGGGTTCATCCACACTGTAGCATGTCTCAGAACTTCATTAATTTTTATGGCTGAATAATAGTCCATTGTACATGTATACCACAGTTTGTATATCCCTTCATCTGTTGATTGATATTTGGGCTGTTTCCATTTTGGTTATTGTGAATAGTGCTGCTATGAACATAGTAGTATATGTATTTGTTTGAGTACCTGTTTTTAATTCTTTGAATTAACTAATATGAGAGAACAGTGATTCCCAAATGTAGTTGTTTGGCAATTACTTGAGGGCTTGTTAATTGAAGACTTCCTTGGCTCACTCTTAAATTGGTGAATCAAAATCTCTGTAGAGGGACCTAAGAATTTTTATTTTTTTAGGCACTCAAAGTTGTTCTGTTGCCAAAAGTCCACAGTTGGAAATCACTATGATAACAAGCATAGGTTTAAAAATCGAATTTGATAGGCCAGAACACTGAGCTAAAACCAGTAAGGTGAAATTTACAGAGATATAAGTATAATCCTACAATTGTTGATTTTTTAAAATTGCACTGAAAAGATGTGGAAGCCTGATTTAGCAGTTCATGTGAAAAAAGCAGGGAATTTTACTTGAAGCAGTTTGATGCAGCTGATTAAAAAGCTATTGTACTTTAAAGGTTGACATTTTAAAGTTTCAGATTTAAGTCAAAGGAAATAGTTTTAGTGTGTATGTGGGTGGTTCTACCATGTTTCAAGTGTTGAATTCAATTGTATATTTTCAACCATGGAAAAACCAAGTTGGGTGATCACTGAGTCTCATCTTTCCTGTAATATAGCAGTGGCACAGTTAAATTCTTTCAAGACTCCACGAAGAAAGCAATTAAAAAGAGATTTTCTCAGGTGCCCTTTGGCTCCAAAATGCAACTAGCAAAATTTTATTGGCCCTGGTTATTGCTTTTATAGAAAAAAATTCCTAGTATGCAGAAAGGGAATATAGAGAGTCTTAAATGGGACATAAGCACTACAGTTTTATTTGAAGTATATAAAATTAAGGCCAATGGCAATAAGGTGTGTTTTAAATTTTTTAGTTTAATACTTATAAAATATTAAGGGATGAGAGACCATTTTCAGTTTAAATGTTCATAGTGCTACAGTTTCTAAGTGTGACATATGTGATAAAAGGATTTTTATGTAAAAGTGGTCATAATAGAGTTAAAGAAAACCAGAGGTGTTTTTATGTAAAATTGGGCATAACAGGGTTAAAGAAAACCAGAGGTGTGAAGTAGTTAAAGTGGTAAAAAAACAGATTTTACTCAGGAACTATTGCAATAGGGGAAAGAGACCTCAGTATAGGACTGGGCTCAATTCTGAGTACAAGAACAAGTGGGGATTTATAGCCAAGGAGCAGAGTAGGGGTCAGTGGATTGAAAATTACCAAGAGGAAACCTCGAGGTAAGGGGGAGTTTTGGTTATACAAACCTAGCAGGATTCTTGCCGAAAGCAGGAGAGGGTGATGAGACATCACCTGAGGGATGGTGGGAGATGAAGAATTTGATCAGATATTAAGGGTGATCAGGTACCGAGGATGGAAATTCTAGCAAAACTGACTCAGCAGGATTCTTGTTCTTGAGGACAAGGCCCAAGAACGGTGTAGCAGAAAATGGGCTCAGAAGAGCCTGACTAAAGTTTGCTTAAAGAGAGAGCCTTTGTCAAGTCATCATACTTAAATCAAGCCTTTACTTTTGCCAGATATTTCTTACCAAATAATTTATAAGAATTTAATTGTGCTTCTAAATATGAGAACATTAAAAGTAAAACAAGGATATTAAAAAGACAGGAATTTTTAATTATTAGCCAATTAATAAAGTAAGAGAGTTCTCAGACCCAAGATTTCAGAGTAGAAAAAAATGATAGTACTGGGGACTTCTGCTTTTAGCCAAGAGTAAGTAACAGGAACCAGGTTTACCCTCCTAACTCGAAGAACTAAAAAAGCAAAAAAATATATGAAACAACAATTTTCAAGAGGTTGAATATCAGGCAACTAAGGACACTGATCTCTGAAAAATGAGAAACAAATGAGATGACCTACAGTTGTCCCAGCTTAACTGCCTTGAGAGAGTTTCCAGGTCATGGCAAAGGAGGAGGGCAGACTCATGGTGGAGCCAGGTACATGCCCTGAGTTAAGGGGACAGAACTGAGAGCCCAGGGAGACCAAGGCAGCTAGCACTAGAGAGGAGAGAGCTGCCCAAAGGGAGCACCTTGGAGGTCTGCAGAAGGTCGGTCTCCCTGCATTCGAGCAAACTGTCTGAAGCTGGAGAAAGAACTCTTCTAAAAGGTTAGAGGGAGCAGTACTTGGAGCTCACAGAGCTGGGTTATATTAGAAAGGGTCTTATCTAAATAGTGGGGAATAATTAGCCCTACCCTGAACACTTCTCTGATCTTACCTAATAAATCTTAAAAGCAAGACTTAAAAAAATCAAACTGTTTCCAAGTATGTAACTTAACTGCCTCCCAGAATGAAGCTCAAGAATATTTATAGGAACAGCAAAAGATACAGCCCCATGAATTTGGGGCTTCTAATTTTTCTGTTTCTGTTCTGAAAATGTGGAAGGTTGCATGGTATAATGAAACATGTATTAGATTAGAAATCAGGAGAGCTGAGTTCTTGTCTAGTTTTGCTACTAAGTTGCCATGTAACTTTGCTCAAGTCTTCCTTTTTCCTGTCACAAGTTACCTCAAGAGTGCACTGAGGGATTTGGATCAAGTAAACTCTGAAGCTTTCTTAAACTTTAAAATGATATTGTCTTGGCTACTCAGGGTCTTTTGTTGTTCCATAGGAACATTAAGATTATTTTTCTATTTCTGTGAAGACTGTCATTGGTATTTTGATGGAGATTGTGTTGAATCTGTAGATCACTTTGGGTAGTATGGACATTTTCACAATGTTAGTTCTTCTAATCCAAGAGCATGGAATGTCTTTCCATCCTTTTGTGTCCTCTTTAATTTCTTTCAGCAGTGATTTTCAGTTCTCGTTGTCTTTGGGCCTTCTATATTTGCTCAAAAGAATCAGGAATACTAAAATGCAGAGAACGTTACTTGATTCTACTGAGTTTTACTATTGTCTGTTTTATTAAGCATAAGGGATTCTAATTTTATTTGTTAAAAAAATGAAATTATTTAAAATCAGTTTGTAAATTTCTCTTTAACTTAAATAATTTAAGTTGGTTATTTAAGTGGACAAACCGAATTATACATAACATTTTAAATAACTTTATTTAGGTACTTTACATCCCATATAATTCACCCATTGCAAGGATACAGTTCAATGATTTTTAATAAATTTACCAAGTTGTACATCCATTGCCGTAAAGCAGTTTTAAAACCCTTCCATCTCCCTAATAAGGGCTCTCATTTCATTAACTGTTAATTCCTGTTCCCCCACCCCATGCAGCCACTAATCTATTTTCTGTCTCTAAAGATTTGCCTTTTATGGACATTTCATATAAAGGAAATCATATGGTCCCTTTTGTTTGGCTTCTTTCAGTTAGCATGTTTTTGAGGTTTGTCCATGCTATAGCAGGTATCAGTATTCATTCCCTGTTATTGCTGAATAATATACCATTATGTGGATATATCCCACATTTTGTCTGTCCATTCATCAGCTATTGTTTCCAATTTTTGGCTATTGTTAATGTTGCTAAGAACATTCATGCTGAGGTCTTTGTGTGCATATGTTTTCACTTCTCATGGGTGAAATTTACCTAGGAGAGAAATTTATGGGTCATATGAAAAACTTATGTTTAACTTTTTGAGAAACTGCCCAACATTTTCAAAATGAGGGTTTCAGTTTCTCTACATCCTTGCCAATATTTGTTATTGTCTGTCATTTTTTTTTTCTAGTAGATTTGAAATGGTATCTTATTGTGGTTTTAATTTGCATTTCCCTAATAACTGCTATACATAATACATTTTGTATTCTTAAATTAAGACTGGCTTTCTACTTTTACCCCATTTAGATCTCTTGACGATAGTGTTTATGATTACTGGCAACAGAGTCTAATTGTCACTTGTATATCACTACCCTTCTTCCCTTTTTAGTAATCGTTGCCTCATTCTTAGAAAGAGTTTCCTTAAAAAAAAATTCCATGTCTCCAGAATATAATTTTTTTCAGCACTAGGATCTCACTGTCACTGTCCCTTTCCACTCTTGTATCTGAAATCTCCCTTGCCACTTTTCTTTTGCTTTCAAACATACCTAGAAGTGTTTTGTTGGATTCTACTCCCTTGTATAAACTACAATTCCATCCTCTTGGTGCATTTATTGTCAGATTTTTAAAAACAACTTGATTGTGATCACCACCTTCATTTCTTTACCTTCTCATTCTCTTCTTAAATGTATGCAGTTTGTTTTCACCACTTAATAAATTAAATTGCCTACTCAGAGATCACAAAGAACTGACCTGAATCCTGTAGCTTTTTCTTTGAAGCATCTGATATCATTTCCCATTCTCTGTATACATGTTATATTTTTTATTTTGGATATAATAATTATCCAAGTTTTCCTCTTAATTTTCTTTTTTTTAAATTCAAAATATTTTAACATTTACTTGTACATATTTGTGGGATAACGTGTGTTGTTTTAATACCGCACAGTGATTCACTTAGGGTAGATAGCATACTTTTGTACTCATTAATCCACCACCTCCCCTCCTCTGGTAACCATTATTCTACTCTCTACTTCTATAAGAACTACTTTTTTTTAAAGATTCCACATATGAGCGATATCATGCAGTATTTGTCTTTCTGTGCCTGACTTACTTCCCTTAATACGATGATTTCCAGTTCCATCCATGTTGCTGCAAATTATAGGACATCATTTTTTTTATAGCTGAATAGTATTCCATTGTGTATTTATACCACAGCTTTTTTATCCATTCATTTATTGATGGGCATTTAGGTCGATTCCATTTCTTGCCTATTGTGACTAGTGCTACAATGAACATGGGAATGCAGATGTCTTTTTTACATATTGATTTCATTTCCTTTGGGTATATACCCAGTAGTGGGATGGCTGGATCATAAAGTAGATCTATTTTTAGTTCTCCAAGGAGCCTCCGTACCACTTTCCACAATGGCTATACCAATTTACATTGCCACCAACAGTGTAGGAGTGTTCCCTTTTGTCCATATCCTCAACAGCATTTGTTATTTTCTGTCTTGTTGATAATAACCATTCTGAGGTGAGATGATATCTCACTGTAGTTTTAATTTGTATTTCCCTTATGATTAGTGATGTTGAGCATTTTTTCATGTTCTTGTTGGCCATTTATTTGTCTTCTATTGAGAAATATCTGTCCATATCCTTTGCCCATTTTTTAATTGGGTTATTTGGTTTTTAGCTCTTGAGTTGTTTGAGTTCCTTATATATTCTGGATATTAGCCCCTTGTCTGATGTGTACTTTGCAAACACTTTCTCTCATCCTGTAGGTTGTGTCTTCACTGTTGGTCGTGTCCGTTGCTGTGCAGAAGCTTTTTAGTTTGATGTAGTTCCATTTTTGTATTTTTGCTTTAGATGCCTGCACCTTTGTAGTCTTACACGAAAACACCGCCCACTCCCATTTCATGTAGTATTTCCCCTGTGTTTTCTTCTAGTAGTTCCAGAGTTTTGAGTCTTAAATTTAGGTCTTTAATCCATTTTTTTTTCCTTTTTGTCTTTTTTACTGACCGGTAACAGGATCGCAACCCTTGGTGTTGCGCCCGCACCACGCTCAGCCAGTGAGCGGGAACCGGTCTCCACATGGGATCTGAACCCTCGGCGGGAGCGCCACCGTGCTCCCAAGCGGCACACTCTCTAGTGCGCCACCGGGCCGGCCCCTTTAATCCATTTTGAGTTGATTTTTTTATATGATCAGAGAGGAGTCTAGTTTCAGTCTTCTGTATATGGATATTCAGTTTTGCCAGCACCATTTATTGAAGAGGCTGTCCTTTCCCCACTGTATATTCATAGCACTTTTGTCAAAAAGTGTCATGCTGTATCCCATAGGTTCTGGCATGTTATGTTTTCATTTTCATTTGTCTCCAGGAATTTTTTCTTTTCCTTTTTGTCTTTTTTACTGACCGGTAACGGGATCGCAACCCTCGGTGCTGCACCCGCACCGCGCTCAGCCAGTGAGCGGGAACTGGTCTCCACATGGGATCCGAACCCTCGGCGGGAGCGCTCCCAAGCAGCGCACTCTCCAGTGCGCCACCGGGCCGCCCCTGTCTCCAGGAATTTTTTAATTTCCTTTTTGATTTCCTCTCTGACCCATTTGTTGTTTAGGATCTTTTTTGCTAGAGAAGCTCACAGAACTCAGGGAAACACTTATGTTTACCCATTTATTATAAAGAATATTCAAAGGATACAAATGAATAGCCGGATAGAAGAGCTGCATAGGGCAAGATATGCAGGAAGCGGTGCAGAGCTCATGTCCTCTGTAGGCACACCACCCTCTAGGAACTTTCACATGTTAAAAAGTTCTCTGAACCCAGGTCTTTTGGGTTTTTATGGAAGGTGCATTATGTAGGCATGATTGATTAAATCATTGGCCATTAACCTTCAGCCCCTCTCCCTTCCCCTGGTGTTGATGCATGGGGTTACAAGTTTGAATCCTCTAATCATGCCTGGGTCTTTTGGGTGAACAGCCCCATCCTGAGGCTATCTAGGGGCCCCCAGACACCAATCATCTAATTAGCGTATGAAAGGCACTCTTATCACTCCCTAGATTCCAAAGGTATTAGGAGCTGTATGTCAGGAAACAGGGACTAAGACCAAATATGTATTTCACAATATCACAGAATGGAAGGAACCAGGTTGGGGGCACAAAGAACAGTTTGAGAGAAATTACAGAAATTAAAGGAAAAAGTAATCAAGGCCTAGTCCAAGACAGTGGCGGAAGAGATGGGGAGCAGGACAGTTAAGAGTGTTTAAAGACAGACTTATTAAAACATGGTGAAGAGATATGGGTGAGTGAGTGCGGGAGGGAAAAAAAGGTTGATTCCCAGGTTTCTGATTTGGTATGTATCACTCAAGTTGGCATGTTACGTAAAGAGGAGGAAGTCAGCCTAACCAGCTGTCTAAAGTCATTGAGGGTATTGGGGCACAGGTGACCATAGTTGTATACAGAGCCCCTTGGCTAAAACCTAAAGGACAGCCCTTAATACTTTAATGACACATAGCATTGCCAACTTGGCAGCCCTATGTTGACTGCTGTCTACAGTACTTCTAGCTCTACCAGTTTGGGAGTGGGAAAATAGTGTTCATCTTCTAAGTACTCCTAGCTACCTATTAGAGAACAAAGTTATTCCCCCTGACAGGTGATTCATATGCTTATTTCCTTTTATCCTAGAATAGAGATATTCAAATTTGATTACATATAACAATTTATCAGGAGACTTTTTTAGAAAACAAAAACTGATATCTGGCCCCACTTAAAAGCAATTAAATTGAAATCAAAAAGTGATTATTTTGTGTATCCAAGTCTGAGAACCCTCCGGATTTAGTGCCCTGATGAATCAGAGTTCTGTTTTAGATTCCTACTTTTTGGTTTGATCTTTGGACTAGAGAGGAAGTTGCAAATTGAGTTTGTGATCAGTGCCAATGTGTTGGTTTTCTATTGCTGCTGTAACAAATTACAAATTTAATGGCTTAAAACAACACATAATATTTGTTATGCTTGTGAATAGGGAAACGTAGATGTCTAGGTAAACTACCGTTCAAACAGAAGAAAAGCTTGTAGTTCTGTAGAGGCTGAATATCAAGATATTTGAGACAAAATATTTTCTGTAAAAAAAGGCAGGTCCTGCTCAAGTAAGCTAGAGATTGACAGCCAGCATTGGAAAGAGAAGTATAGTCACCTGGAAGAATTTATTCAAACCAGCCAGAAATATTTTGAAGTAGGAATAGGAGAGATTTAACTAAGTAACATGTTGATTCATGTACTAAATAGAACAGGGCTGAACACTGCTGTGTACTTAAAATTAATTACCTCCTTTCCAAAGAGGCAATATAACTTGTTTGCTGTCTTATGGCTGCATAACAAAAATACGATAGACTGGGTGGCTTAAACAACAGAAAGACTGGGAAGTCCAAGATCAAGGTGCCAGCTGATTTGGTTCCTGATAAAGGCTCTCTTCCTGATTTGCAGATAAACTTGTATTCCGCTGTATTCTCACATAACAGAGAAAGATATCATCTCTCTTGTGTCTTTTATAAGGGCACTAATCCCGTTCGTGAGGGCTCTGCCCTCATGACCTAATTACCTCCTAAAAGCTCAACCTCTGAATACCATCATATTGGGGAGTAAGATTTCAACATATGAATTTTAGGGGGACACATTCAGTCCATAGCATCAACTAAGAACGTGTGCTCTGGAACCAGATAGCTTGTGTCTGAATTTCATTGCTGCTACTGTGTGATCTTTGCACCTCAGTTTTCTGATTGTAATATGGTGATAATACCTCATAGGTTGTTGTAAGGATTAAACTAGTTAATACAAGTAAACTTCTTAGAACAGTGCCAAACATGGTAAGTGCTCAATAAATGTTAGCTACGTAATATGGTGATAATACCTCATAGGTTGTTGTAAGGATTAAACTAGTTAATACAAGTAAACCTCTTAGAACAGTGCCAAACATGGTAAGTGCTCAATAAATGTTAGCTACTAGCTCTGAGATTTATACCTTCATATAGTCATAACACATGTACTAAAGGACGGGAATCCCCATCCAGCTAAAATTCCCTTTAAACAAAATTCTAATGTATATAATTTTTTCTGTAGAAATTCAGATTGATTATATGCATTTTACAAGTGACTCCAAATAAAAATGTTTTTAAAGTCATGAAATACCTGTGTGTTATCCATAGCAAGGAGAAAAAAAAAAATTTATAATTATCTAATTGAAACTGCATCTACGAGAGATCTTGAAATGTTTCTAACGCAGGAAGGGATAGTAAACAAAACTAGTACTAAATCTCCATTATTAATTGAGGATGTGTAAAATTCCATTACTGTTATTATTTAATATGATGTTTTGATTATATTTTGGTGAAGCTAAAAATATAAGGGCTTATTAGTTTATTCAGTATGTGAGTGCGCCTGACCTTTTTCCCATCCCCCCCCCCCAAGCTTTCCTCATAGTGCCTATTCCTAAAATTTTTAATAATTTTTATGACCTCTTGGCCACAGGAAATGATGTTTACATCCTAACAATTAAAAATACTTTCTAAATTTTGCTTAGCTAATGTTTACCTCATTGTTCTTAAGCTTAATTGTTTCTACTAAGGCAAATGGCAAAATATCCTTAGCTTTTCCCGAGATAAAAAGTGTTTAGATTTGCTTTTTCCCCTAATTTTGTGTTCAACTTATGTTTCTAAAAGCCTGTAACTCTGTTTCTGATTGAATTTTATGTTTCTGTTTATTAATTTTTTCCTCTAGTAATCTTGGAATGGATGTCTGGGGTTCTGATGAAGATGCAAATCCCCCATTCAATTCTATGGAAGAATCCAGGGATTGGCCCTCAGATAAAGACTTTCATGGGTAAATATTCGTAACATGTCTTTAGATGAATATTTTATGAAAATTATGAAATATATTCTTTTGTAATCGTAGGGAAAAAACCCACAAGACTAGAATTGGGAAATTTGGGTTTAAATCTTATTAGCTCTACCACTTATTAATTGTATGTGATCTAGAGCAAGTGACATAAACTTTTCAGTCCACAGTTGTTTAAGTTTTAACATGATGCAGTTGGACCAGATCAGTTAACTTTTCTTAAGTGTTTCATGAGATATTAGTTTTACAGGAATAAAAAGGATTTTTTTTTTAAGTCGAATAAGTTTGGAAAATGCGGCCTGCTATAGAAACCTGGGCTGGCTGGTTAGCTCACTTGGTAGAATGTGGTTCTGATAATACCAAGGTCACAGGTTTTGGATCCCTGTACTGCCCACCCAAAAAAAAGCCTTAGAAATCCTAAAGTAGTTTATTAAATTTTATTTAACCCAGCATTTTCCCAACTTACTTGAGCAGCATAGAACTCTTTTTCCCACAGAACAATCATTATCATGCTGTGGGAAACTAATATTCTTCAAACTGGGAAATATTGAATTAGGTAATCTCTGTTATCCCTCAAAATCTAAAATGCTATGATTCTAAGTAACCATTTGTGTTTATTCTACCAATATGTCAGAAACTGAATTAAGTTTATCAAATGGTCCTAGAATCTCTTCTATGACTTTAACACATATACATAGAATTAAATAGATATTAAAAATAGAATTAAAAGATAATACGAATCTTTCCTATTTTGAAGTCCCCTCATATGTATGTTTATAAACTGAGAGATAATTGAAAAAAATCTTGAAATTTTTTTTCTTTAAAGAGTTTTTGCGCTCTTTTTTGGCACCTTTCTCTATAAAACTAATCTCAATATACAGTACTATTTTAAATGTGAGGAATAGTTTGTGTTTGGTTTTGGTTTGATTTTTTGAGAAAAATTGAAATATTATGTAACTATTGTTTTCAATAAGTTGAGATTATCTACCATGAACTGATTTAATACAAGTTAAAAGAGACATTAATGGTATAATCTTCTACTTTTTTTCTTCCAGCCTCAATTCTTACTTCAAAACATGAAGCATTTTGCCACCTGAACAGTTCTGATTTTTCTCTTCCCCAGGAAAGAAGCACTTGAGCAGTGCCAGGCACTGTTAGGCATTAGTATCACAAGATGTACATAAAATATGAGGGGGCATACAGAGCTCTTCAGTTTACCATGGCACTTCATGTCTGCCATGACACCGTCTCTTTCCTTCATATAATCTCTGCTCTCCCATTCTAAGGAAGCATTTCTTTACCTTCAAAATTGAAAATAACTATTACATTACTCTTCCTTATAAATGAGTCCTTGTGAAAATCCCTCTTAGAAATTATTGCTAGGGCCAACCCCGTGGCTCACTTGGGAGAGTGCGGCGCTGGTAGCACAAAGGATGCAGGTTCAGATCCTATATAGGGATGGCTGGTGCGCTCACTGGCTGAGCGTGGTGCAGACAACACCACGCCAAGGGTTGCGATCCCCTTACCAGTCAGAAAAAAAAAAAAAATTATTGCTAGAAACCAGTTTTTTTGTTTTGTTTTTTGTTTGTTTTCAGATAATATCGGGTTTTTTTGTTGTTTTTGGTTAGGTTGGGTTTTGTTTTGTTGCTAGGAAGCACAGTTCTAACTCTAGTCAATTATAGTATCTTATCCTGGGTTTTTAATGGTTATCTTTTTTTCATTCTAAATGCTCTCTATTCCTCTTTTTATCTCTATTTCAAGTTGGTGTGTTTTTATGTTATAATGCAGTTTGGCAGTTCCTTATAAAACTAAAAATGGATTTAGCACATGACCCAACAGTTGCACCCTTGGGCATTTATCACAGAGAAATGAAAACTTTTGTTTATACAAAAACCTGACATGAATATTCATAGCAGCTTTATTTATAAAGCCAAAAAACTAGAAACAGCCCAAATGTGTCATTTATATATTAAATATTTTTATGTTATAAGCTCTATTCATGTTTTTAGGAATAAATGATAAAGCAGTATATGTTTTTGCTTATTTCTTCTGACATGAAGTCAGTACAGTAAACCAGCATGCCATCAACCATGTTTGTAAGATTACTTCTTTAATGCATAAGATAAACTGTGGTAAAAGTGATCTAGTTATGATACCTTTCTTTAAAGGAAAAGATTCTGTGAAATATGTTGTTCACCAGTTTTTACAAAAAATTTGTTCTATTTAACACCAATACTTTTGCTTGGAATATTACAAGCTGACAGTTGCAGGAGAGTTTTGGGCTCATAAACAGATCAAAGGAAAAATGAAAATGCGGCACTATTCAATTTAGGGGACATTACACCAAAGTTATCTTGTGTCCTAGTGAATTGGATAAAGGGAGACTTTGCTAATAGCGTAGCATTTATTCTTTTATTCTTAAAATACTAAGGATTTATAGCATATTTACCCCTCCCACACACAGGTCTGGGAAAAAGTCAAGGCTCCTTAATGATCAGCACCCTCAAAATGATGTACAGATAACAGATTATGATAACGTCAACAATGGACCTGCCCAAAGGCATAGGGATTTTTATGAACACCAGTGTAGTGACAGCATGCCAGAAAAGAGACACCTAAGAAATTGGGATTTTGGTAACAAGAGACCAAGATGTTCATTTTTTGCTAATCATCAGTGTTATATCTCCCAAGAGGAAATGGATTTTAATAACAGGGTACCTGGAACAAGACCACAACCATTTCATGACAATCAGCCTCACAGTGACTTCCATGAACCAGATCGTAGAGATGGTTTTGATTTTGTTAGCAAAGTTTGTGGACAAAGGATGCCTACTGTTCATAACCATCAGGCCTATAATAACTTTCGGGAACAATTTTCAACAAAAGATTTCAGTTTTGCTAACAGAGGATGGAGACAAAAACAACAGCCTTTTCATAACAGCTGTGAGTACTTACCTCATGGTGGTTTTCAGGACCAGTTACCTGTAGAGGGTTTTAATTACCTCAGTACAGGTGGTTTTCAGAGACGAAGACCTTTCCACCAGCACTATTGTCATGATGAAATGAATTTGGAAGATTTAGAATATACTGATGAAGTATCAGAGCACATACTGGGACCTTTACATGACCATTCCAAAATTGATCTCTCAGAGAAAACGCCGTTGAAAAAATGTGTTAGTAGAGGTCATGGAGGAAGACTACCACCATTTCAAAAGTTTCAAAAACAAATGCAATTAAGAAATTTTGATTTCAACAATGGAACTAGACCACAGCATATGTCTTACTGTGACCACTCACCTAGTGAGCCACAAGAACAAATGCCTTCAGAAGATTTGGACTTTGAACATGAAAAACCCTTACAAAAACCAAGATGTTTTCAGGACCACCCACTTCCTATTAACATAAATCCTGATTGGTATTTAGACAAGTGAGTCATTTTATTCTATACAGTAAGGAATGGTACTTTTAACAAAAGACTCAAACTTCTTTCAAATTAGGGTATTTGTATAAACATTTAAAAGTGGTATAAATTATCACACAAAACTAAAATTTATATTTGTTGTTCTGTAGATGCAGTTTTCAACCCAGGTTTATGTGTGATTGCTACAAATTGGAAATTTCCCTTAAGTTATATCTCAGGATTAAAGTAAATACAACTTAGATTTAAATGGTTTAATTTTTGACCATAAAGAATAACAGAAATGGAAATTTAAAGGAAATGCCACTATTTTTAGACAAGCATTTAAAAAAACATTTCTTACAGATGGCTACAAAAAATTTATTTTAACTTACACAACCCAGTAGTCATTTTTTTCTGTTATTTAGTGATTTGTTATTTGTACCATGTAGGTGGGAGTATTAGAAGAGCATTGACCCCAAAAATTGAAGCACAAGGCAAAAAGGAGGTGAATCATGACATCCTAAATGGAAGAATAAAATAAAGAAAAAAGGATATAAAAAGAGATAGAAATAAAAAGAAAAACCAGGAAAAGAGAAAGGAGTACTAGAATAGAAAATAAGGTCATAGAAGAAGAGAGAAGGTTGAAGGGAGATGAAGATTTTATACTGAGAAAGTTATGTGCATTTCCCCAATTTAGAATATGTTTTCTCCAGTTATACATTATTCTACGTATACTTGGTTAGATGTGAACTCTTGCTTGACCCTATGTAGGTTATCTTGGTTTTCTTTAGAAACTACTTTTTTTTCTCTCATAACTTTTTTACCAACATCTTATCTATCTTCCTCACTTTCTATACTTCACAGGAATTTTGATACTGATAATTGCAGAAGCAGAAGTCAGAGGTAAGTATTGATTTAGCTGTGTAACCATCCTTTGCATGCCATCCCTAATTGCTACCATTGACATGTAAACATGTTAGAAAACAAGTGTTTCATGAATTCATACATATTCAGGGTTTATATACAATCTCTGCGAGGCCTGGCCATGACTTCTTGAAATGACTGTCACTTCTTCCTTATAGCCTGGGGTTGCAAAACTGATTAATCAGTTCATCTGTACCTAGGTTTCCAGCGACTAGCAGTTGGTATCATATAAGCCAGAAATTTAAGTTTCATTTCCCTTATGATAACTTAGCTCTAGTCCATGATTGTTAAGTCTAAACCCTAACCCCAGCCCACTCTCTTCTATTGGACAGGATAAAAGCCAAGGTTGGTCAATAAAAATTCCTCACTTCTCTTAGGAAAATCTATTACTGATAGAGGGTTGGGTTAAGAGTATTATAGTATTCAAAAAAAGGTATGTAAAAGAAAAGGACTCTTCTTGGCTTCCATTTTCTTCCTTCTTGCCATTCAGTACCAAATGTGGGGTTGGGATTACAAGTATACTATATGAAAGAGTAGGTTTCAGTATACAAGGATACTCCATATTGAATTGAACTACTCTATAAAAATCAAATTCAAGTTTTTGTTTCAAATTACCTAGTTTTTCTTACTTCACTAACTTCTTCAGCTACTATAGACAGGATTAAAATGACTCAAAGGTATTCCAGTCAAGTTGGAAAAACCTAAAGGAAAAATTTAGACCAAAAAATCCTTGGTCTGAGAAAAAATAAGGCAGATGATAGCCAAGACAGGATTCCTCCTCCCTCTCCCTCTTAACCATTACTGACAGGCTTATGTAAAACAGCGTATGAGAAACTTGGATAAGAAGGGACTGTAATTGGAAAAAAATAGAGTTTTCTATAAACACTATGAAACACATTTAAAACCTACTAGAATTATTCCACAAATGTATATTTCAGTAGAGGTTTACTGAGAGGTTTTAAGGTTTAAGCCTATGTGAAAGCAAAAATTACAATTCTAAGTAGATAATTCATTAGCCTTTTCCAGCTTCTCGATGTCAAAGAAATATTCAATAAGTAATACAACCTACTGATTTTCTGCTATACCAAAATGATTCTGTTACTCTCTTTAACTTCATCCTTTAAAAAGGAATAAGCAAATAGAGTTGCTGTAGTCCTGGTTCTCCCTACAGGATGAAGAGGGGCCTACAAAATTTCTCCCACTTCCTTCCATTCTAGTCAGTCAGCAAGGTGCATCCTTCTGTACCCTCTGTTTACTTTTACCACGTTGCTTCGTGTAATAATTATGCCCACCTCACCATTTGACTGTTGGTAAAAGAGTACATTTGCTCATTTCTTCCTTAACACAATGCTCTTTATGAAGTCTGAATCCTGTAATTACAATTAGTACTTGCTTCTACAAGATTGGCAAAATGATAATCAGTGAAGCTCTGTGATGAGCACATGGATGTGCATTATATTATTCTAGTCTGGTTAATATTTGAAAACTCTTATAATAAAAGGTTAAAAATAACTTGTTTCTGTTATATTATTAGACTGGCCTGTCCGGAAGACAGTCGAAGAGTACATCCTTTAAATGGATTTACATGCAGGAGACTGAGCAGATTCACACCATATTCTTTACACGGACTTTCATCTACCTGTGTACTCCAAGAAGACGGTTCAGTTGTCTATTGTAGAGGTAAAAATCCAAGAGATATGGAAAAACACAGAAGATCATATTTTTAAGCTATTGATTACAATTATGGTATGCCTATAAGTTGCAGAGCTGAAGAGAGTGTTATGATTTACCATCAAGAAAAAACTAGAAGTGGTGCTGAGTAGTTCATTTTAAAAACTATCAATTATTTATCTATTTGCCTCCCTTTTCATTGTTTTTTGCTAAAAATCATTTCATAATAAAAAAAGTTGTATATCAAAATTCAACTTGTGTTATTATAAAATTAGCCATCTATGTTATGTGTTTCTTTCAATTTTTTGGAAAGAATATTTATAAATATGCCTAAGGACACTGACAATGTAAAGTACAAATAATTGTTGCTTTTTCAAAACTGGAAATCTATTTGATTTATTGAGGCTTTATTTTTAGTTATTTATAATAGTGAACTGCATTTCTGGTTAGAAACATTGTAAAAATAAATAATTTCATGATTTATTTACTCATTTTGCAAATAATTATTGTGTGAGTATGACAAGAGATTGCAGCTTCTACCCAGCTGGTTGAAGTACAAAATCGTGTTTTTTTAAAACCCATGGGAACTAAATTCATGAAAGTGAGTAGCTCTTTCATCCCTTGTAGAGTGACAGGAGGAGGAAAAATCTACCGTACATAGGAATAATAAGAAACTAGCTAAACTTTAAAAAAATTTAAAAGCTCCATGTGAGCTGGCATAATGTATCACTACCAACTTTTTCCCATGGGCCTTTACCAGGAGTATGGAGGTAATACACTGAAGGAGCAGAGCAAGAGAGCTGGAAGAAATCTCTCTGAAGCACACCAGTTCTTTGCAAGACAGTGACTCCTGAAAGGCAGAGAGAATCTCCTGGGGCACAGAAAACTGACAAAAGAACAGGATTGTTGTGTAAGAGAAGAAATAAGCTTTGTAAGTGGCACTTGAGCTAGCCCCTGTGAAACAGGCTGCCTATGAAGGACAGCAGTAAGGTAGTAGATGACTACTTATCTGAGAGCCAGAAAAAGAAACTCCATGTAATGATAAAGTGGTCAATGTGTGGTCCCTGGACAGCCATATTGGCATTACCTAGCAGCTTGTTAGAAATGTAGAACCTTGAGCCTCACTCCAGACCTACTGAATCATTTTTTATTAATTAAATTTAAATAATTTTTATTTCAACAAGATCCCTGGGTGATGTGTATTCACATTAAATTTTGATAAGCATAATCTTTTAAGGTTCATTCTAATCCTTAAAATTCTACTGTGTACAATCAAGTGCTGGTTGGTGAGCCATAGGGAAACTAAATGCATGTTTCAAGGGAAATGCAATGTGGCTAGAGTATTTGAAGAAAGCTTCATTGAAGAATCAGAAGTTGAGCTGGTCCTTCAAAGCTGGAGGAGGAGGAGGGTCATGTCAAGAGATAACATAAAGATAGTGAACAGAAATAGTGGTATGGACCAGCCTGCCAGGAACAGAAGGGTTTGCAGGTGACTTGGCAGTGGAGAGGACTGTTACCTTAGGTCCTGCTAAAATACCCAAGTCCAACTTTTTAGGAAGAAATTGGTCACATATGTTGCCCCAGGATCTTAACCCAGACACTGAAAAGAATGGTGTGAATACTTTAATGGAGGCCCTGGTAATCGGCTGTGGTAGTGCAAGGAAGAAGCAAAATATGACTTGGAGAATTGGAGAAGGCTTCACAAAAGAAGAGGCATTTGAACTGAACTGTGAATGTACAGTGGGGTCAAAGTATTCCAAGTTGAGAAGACAACCTCAATAGTGTCAGATGAAGACTCCGTCTATCTGGCTGGAGTGTAAGGAACATCAGAAGTATAGAGTGGGATCTGAGCCTGCAAAGAACTGCCAGCCATGGATCATTGAAAGCCTTCAAATGTTTGCTGGGGAGTTTGACTTTATGTTTTTAGGCAGTGGAAGGCTACCTTTGTTTTTAGTTGGGGAACAATGTGATTAACTGTACTTTTTATAATAGATTAATCTGGCAGCAATAGATTGGAAGCAAGACCACCATTCCTGCTATGAGTCCAGGTGAAATATATTACAGATCTTTACTGGGGCAGTAACAATATTAGAAGCACAAGTCAAAATGAAAAATGTTGCAAAGGGAGAATGGGCAGGTCCCATTGATGAGGCTGATTTTGATCTTGGTCAGTTGAGGCAGCAGTGGCATTAATCATGATAAACTACAGGGGGAGGAGCAGAGTTCAGTTTATATAAAGGGAGAGTTCAGTTTATATAATTCCAATACACACTATTCCCTGCCTAGCTCACAAGACTTTCTCCCCTCCCTTCTTAGAACTTCATTATAAGGGGTGATGTTGTTTCTTAGACAAGTGTATCTCACTTGCCATTAATCCATGTTCTCTGGTAAGCTTTAACAAAAAGTCAACTCTGATGCTGAAGAGGATGATGCCATCATTGTATCAATTTAGAAATTAATGTATCTAAAATGGAAAAATGCAAAAGGTATAGCAATGCCATCAACAAATGAACAGTCTCGAATGCCACTTTTCTAAAGAGGAGGCTCTTAGAGGCACCTCTCTCTCCATTATTGAAAAATCTTTTATACTTGTGATAAAACTGTGCTAAGTTGTACTAGATTCATGTAAAAATAGGAAGTTGGGTTTGTCCTAAACATATAAAATAAGAAAAATAAATAGATGCATAGTCTCCTAGGAAATCTACCAGTTTAGTATGTAGGGCTAATTTGGGAGCTGCCAGACTATCCTGGTTAAAGGTGTGGAAAGAAGTTGCAGACTGATAAAGTCTTGGAAGTAATGACATTTTTTTTAATTGTAACAAAGTTGATTGTACATATCCGTGGAGTTCAGAATTGAACATCGATACCCGTGTGCAATATATGATCACATCAGAATAATTATTAGATTCAATAATATACACAATCATTGCTATTCGTGGCCCTTTATGCATCCCTTCCTCTTTCCTCCCTTCCCACTTCTAGTAACCTCAGTTGTCCTTTTGAAAGTTCAATGTACTATTGTGAATGTTGTATCTTTCTTTTATTTATATATTTATTATTTTAGTTCCTACTTATGAGTGAGAACATGGTATTTCTCTTTCTGTGCCTGGCTTATTTCACTAAATATGATTTTCTCTAAGTTCAGTCATGTTACTGCCAATGGCAATATTTCATTCTGTTTTATCCAGTTGTCTGATGATGGACATTTAGGTTGGTTTCAACTCCTGGCTACTGTAAACAGAGCTGTGACAAACATGAAGTTGCAAGTATCTCTTTGACATGATGCTTTCCATTCCTTCAGGTATATACCCAGCACTGGAATTGCTGGATCATGTGGCAGTTCTATCTGAAGTTGTCTAAGTAATCTCCATACTGTTTTCCATAATGGCTGCAACAATTTACAGTCCCACTAACAGTGTAGGAGGGTTCCCTTTTCTCCACATCCTTGCCAGCATTTGTTGTTCTCCATCTTTTTGATGATAGCCAATCTAACTGGGGTGAGGTGGTATCTTAATGTGGTTTTGATTTGCATTAAAATGATTTGTAATAGGGGCCTGCCCGGTGGCGCACTGCTACAGTGTGCCGCTTGGGAAGCGTGAGCGGCGCTCCCGCGGAGGGTTCGGATCCCACATACAGACCGGCCGCTCACTGGCTGAGCAAGGTGCGGGAGCAACACCGAGGGTTGCGATCCCGTTGCTGGTCCCGGTCCGGTACGGGCGCGACACTGAGGGTTGCGATCCGTTGCCGGTCACGAAAAAAAAAAAACAAATGATTTGTAATAAAACATCACTCCTGATGCTGAGCGATGTTGAGCATTTTTTTTCATGTATCTCTTGGCCATTTGCATATGTTCCTTTGAGAGAGGCCTATTCAGTTCCTTTGCCCATTTTTTAATTGGGTTATTTGTTTTTCTACTGTTGTTTGAGTTCCTTGTATATGCTGGATGTTAACCCTTTGTCTGATGTGTAGTTTGCAAATATTTTCTCCCACTATGTAGGTTGTCTTTCTGCTCTGTTGTTTCTTTTGCTGTGCAGAAGCTTTGTAGTTTGATATAATCCCATTTGTTTATTTTTCCTTTGTTGCCTGTGCTTTGGGGGTCATATTCATAAAGTCTTTGTCCAGTCCTGCTTCCTGAAGCATTTCCCGTGCATTTTCCTTTAGGAGCTTTATAGATTCAGGTCTTATATTTAAGTCTTTAATCCATTTTGTGTTGATTTTGGTGTATGGTGAGAGGTACAAGTCTCTTTTCATTCTTCTACATATGGATGTCCAGTTTTCCCAGCACCATTTATTGAAGAGACAGTCTTTCCCCCAATGTATGTTCTTGTTGCCTTTGTTGAAGATTGGTTGGCTGTAGGTTTGTGGATTGATTTCTGGGATCTCTATTCTGTAGTAATGATATTTTTTAAAAGAGAATATTTTATGGCAAAATAAGTAGATTGTAACTTACAGGAAACACACTTTATGTTTCAGTTAATGAGACACTGTGGTAGACTGAATCATTGTGCCAATCAGTGCTTCATTTTTTCCTGTTAGAATTAATCATGTCCTTTGCCATATGAGCTTGCCATTTCTCCCATTGTTTTTCTTTCTGATGTTGATCTTGGTCATATGACTTGTTTTGGTTAATAGAATGTGAATGGAAGTGACAGAGGGCCCTCCCTGGCCAAGTCCTTAAGAGACATTCTAGTTTCCTCTCACTCTCATGAGCTCCTGTTGTTCATCATGAGAATATGTCTCAAGAAGCCACTGGACAAGGAGAAAGAGACCCAAACTTACCAGCAGCCCAGCTGCCTTTTTTAGACCCATGTACTTGAAGATCAATCTAATACAAACTGAAACATATGGTTAGTGAGCACAGCTAATTAGGAGCAACTATCATGTTCTAGCAAGATAGCAACTACTGGAATTTGAATCAGAGGGGGAACAGACCAATTTGGGTGAAATTCAGCTCATCTTTTAAACTGACAATAAATTGGAATATATTTTAATAGTAGTTTTACTATTGTGTTGCAAGCTTTGTTTTCTGAGCTATTAAAATACTAATTTTTATCTTAATATTCAAATTTACATTTTGAGTGTGGAATGTAAGCATCAAGAATTATCTTACATTATCCTTGAATCCAGTTGCAATTTTCTCAAGGTCTCTCATCGGGCATCTTGGCCTGAGTAACAAGCATCTCTGACTAAACACGAATGCTACAAAACCTCAGGAATAAAGTGAAATTCTGAGCTAGGTTCCTAAAAGCTTTTTTAAGAATAATGTTAAACCTCACATACAATAAATAATAGCAAGAATATTACAGCATCTCTAGCTATTTTTTAAAAATCCTCCCATGAAGGGAAAGACAAGGAGGGCTTATTCCCTGTGTCTTTTTAACTTTGTGTATTTTTAAGACATTTGTTGTCCAATATGGTAGTCATTAGCCACACATAGCTGTTATGCACTTGAAATGTAGCTAGTCCTAATGAATGTTCTGTAAATGTAACATACACAACATATTTTCAAAACTTAGTATAAAAAACAAATATTAATAATTTTCATACTGATTACTTGTTGAAATGATAATATTTTGGATTTAATCTCTTTCTTAAAATTTCCTTAGTTACCCAATTTGAGTATACCATCTCTTTCTTGCAGGGACCTTGACTGATACAACATTAAAATGAAATGCACTTTTAAAAAATTTTATTTATATCATCACATTCTATATTTCGTATTAAGAATTGGACAAGTTGAAATTTTTGTATTCCTTTCTCACACACCAACACATGTGCACATGTGCGCACACACAAAGCTTAATGAAATAGCTTCATCCTTTTTTTTTTTTTTTTTTTTCCTTTTTGTCTTTTTTCGTGTCCGGCAATGGATCGCAACCCTCAGTGTCGCGCCCGTACCGGACCAGGACTGGCAACGGGATTGCAACCCACGGTGTTGCTCCCACACCTCGCTCAGCCAGTGAGCAGGAACCGGTCTGTATGTGGGATCCGAACCCTCGGCGGGAGCGCCACCACACTCCCAAGCAGCGCACTATAGCAGTGCGCCACCGGGCCGGCCCAAAATAGCTTCATCCTTTTGTCTTCAGAAATAACCGCTTCTGCTGATTTTTTCCCCCTATGGATTCATGGAAAAAAAAAATTTTTTCCCACCTTGTAAAGGAATAGGGTTACTACCAGAACCAAGTTTTCAGTCCTAACTGAAAGTCCAGAGAAGAATGGTAATCAATCCGATATTAAAACTAGTTAATGATGACCCATCTTATTTGGCCTGCCCCACCAGAATGGCCCAAAGCAGATTCCTGGATCTGCCTCAAAACCAGCCTTCCCTCCAATAGAATTTTGATTGGTTGTGCTTGGTGATTATCTCCGTAATTTCAAATTTCGACAAGTGGAGTTTGGCTCCCAAATACCTTAAAGGATTTTTTTTTTTTTTTGACCTAGGCAATAAGATAGAAATAGTATAAGAAAATAATTGTGCTCTCTGAAGGAAACTTGTGAATTCTAATTTCAACTTGCTGAGAGGAAGTATTCAGGGGGGAAAAAAAGGCAATATACTTGGGACAGAAGACATTTGAGTATCAGCTCTGCCATGTAGTAGTTTGTATGACCTTCATTTGTAAAGTGGAAATAATACTTTCATTCTGCTAGTTTGTTGTCAGGATCAGAATAATGTGCATTACAGTGCTTGTATGCAGACAGAGGGAAGAAAGGGGCTTTTACTGGCTCAACTTATTTGACTGTTATTGTCATCATTATCATCAATTACTATTTATTTGATGCTGATCTGCTGTGCAGTAAGCAAGCAGTATAATTAAGAAGCCAGGAGTATGGGAACCATTGATTAGCGTTGTTTGCCGCATGTATTACCACCAAAGCACAAGGACAGAGCATCAGTGTTGCCATGATATCCTTTGTGGACTTAAGGCAATATTAAATTACAAGTCCATAAGGGAACAGGTCATCTGTCTGCTTCCCTTTCTGCCATGTTGTATGAGCTCTGTATTCATGCAGAGTTTTAAGAGTGGGCTTGGAAGTTATGAGGAGACAGTCTATTATATTTGGGAAAGAAAATAATTGCTACGTTCATGCCAGACAGTGGCTCAGCCATTTGGGCAGGTGACTCAACCTCTTCTAAGCCTCAGTTTCTGTTTCTATGAAGTGGGAGTGGTAATAGCTGCCTTCTTCAGATTGTTGTGAGGATAAATGACAAGATGAATGTAATGCACTTGAGCACAGAGCATGGTATACTACAAATGCTTGATTAACAGCAGCTATAACAATATAGCCAACTACCACTAGAAAGAATTTGAACATGTCCCAATTTGGCTTCCGATTCCTAATCAAGGTCCAGCAAATTAAATTGTGAGTAGCAGAAAAGAAAAGGTTCCTATCCACAGCTTTATTAAGTTTATATTTACCTGGCTGTTGTCAAAAATGACTTGATTGTTCAAGAGATATAGGGACATTTGGCTTCCAGTTTGCGGGAGAACATTTCTTCCTCCATCAGCTCAACAGTCAGTCCCCAGATCCAGAAATGGAGAGCTTGGGACAAGGTCAGAATAAAACATCACCACTCAATCATGCTCACCAGGTAGCTCTTGCACCAATCCTTAAAGGAAAGAGGTAGGGTCTCTTCATGTTTCCATAAAGTCCATAGCCTCATATTTTCCCACAGAATATTATATGGAATAAGTAAATAAAGCCTATACTTGTGTGATAGGGGTGGCAACAACACTTTCAGACTTGGTTCTTGGCACATTTTGATTTGTAAATACCATGACAGGGCAAAAGCATGCCATTCCACACTAATGCTACTCTTTCACTAAACTAAAGCCTGGGACAATAAGATGTGGCATGGCTTTAAAACTCAATAAGCCATCTTCGTAGTGCAGTTGGTTAGCACATTCAACTGTTAACTGAAAAGTTTGTGGTTTGAGCCTCTCCTATGTTGGTCTTGTCTCCAGCCAATTTTTTGGTGATGAAAATGTTCCAGAATTAAATAGTGGTGATGGTTGTACAACATTGTGAATGTACTAAATGCCACTGAATTGTACTGAATTGAATGTTAAAATGGTGAATTTTATGTTACATGTTATTTTGTTATTATGTTACATGTTATTTGGTTTTTTATTAATAAAAATAATAATAGCAAAACCCCAAAAGATGCATTGAAGGGTGCATTTTCCCAACCCTGAGTTGTAACTGTATTTTTCTTCCTGACACATATATACCTACCATATAGTATAATCTGATATTGGAATGCCTATATGTACATCTGATTTTTAAGAATCTCTGGTCTAAGTGTTCCATTCTGTAGCATTTTAGCATCACCCAGAAATATGTGACTCATTCACATTCCTGCTTTGGATGAGATTAAGAATTGTATTAACTGCATAAGCACATATATTCCCTTGGAAAACTCTTTGGCCTTAGCACATATTTGCCTATTCTAGAAAATTCTCCTATCCAAAAAGCAGGCTAGGAATGCAATGTGTGTCTGCCCTCTTCAGAGGCATTGTATGGCTTTCTTAACAAATGGGAAACAGGAGAAAGAAAAGGATTCTTAAAGAGTACAACTGAACCAGTTCCTGAGATTCTTCTTTTAGCCAGCTCAACTTCCCAGCACAGGACTCAGGACTCTCATTTCTTCTAGACAAAGTCAATATTGTTCATTTATAAAGCAGGATCATAAGAGGTGGCAGGTCTTTAAGACCTATAGAAGCACAGAGTACAAAGGAGAAACAGGGTAATTGGGAAAGACTCACAAAAGAGACAGTGTCTTTTGGCAAGTCCTTTAAGCAAGGGTGGTAAATACCTTCCAGAGAAAGGCTTCAGCAAGAGCCAAGGAAGCTTCAGGCTGTTCAAGACTGGCCCTGGTGAGCAGGGAAGAATGACCTTGTACACTCCTGTGGAGGAAAATGCTCCCTGGAAAGTTTTTTTTCTCACTCCAGCCAGCAGATTTTAGCTGCTCCTGCTATACCATTTCTTTCCAGAAATACGAAGGCTTGTGAAAGATAAACAAGCCTGTGATGATCCCTGCAATCAGGATCAGGGAGAAGAAGACCATGAGGCAGACATAGGTGAAGTGGGAGAGAGGTCTGGACGCCGGTGTCTCAGCTGGAATCATGTTGGTCAGGTTCAGCATGTAGCCCAAAGTCCATCCAGCATCACTGCCCTGGATCTGCAAACGGTGGAGAAAGTGTGTTGATTGTGGTCTGAGGAGATAATGTGTAGCTTTCATGCAACCCCATCCATAGCACTGAGCACCTGGTAGGTGGAGAGCACCACGTTCAGTTCTCTAAATGGATTAACTTGATACTTTAAACTGAGAATATGGTTGTAGAGAAACATAGAGTAGAAGCAAGTGATTAAGAGAGTTCAGAGCCTCACTACTATAGTCCCAAAATTCAGAGAAGAATTTGGTGAATGGCTGCCCAGTTCTCCTGCCTAGAAGAACTTAATTCAAATAAACCTTTGGAGCTTTACATTCGTGTTTTCATTTTGTGTGAATATGGGGGGTGGGGAGAAGGGATGGGGCATGATAGGAAGCAGGCAAAAGGATGAGAGAATAATGATTGTCCCTGGCCTTTTACATCTTTGCAGGCCCAGGAAACTCATTCATACAATACCAGGACTTTTTTATGATTCAGCTAGGGAAAAATTGGGGAACAATCCCAGCAAGTCAATCTTACTTTGTGGAACTTAGAAGACTATTCATATGCATAAGAAAGGATACTTATGAAATGATAAAACATGCTCGAGCTTCCCATCCTCCTAGGAATATAATTTTGAAAATGTTTTTATTACATGAGTTGTGCATAGTCATGGCAGAAAAATTAGGATAAACCTAAAGAAGAAAATTAAATCATCCATTCTTCACCACTCAGAAGTTCCTGCTCTTTACATTTTGTGACATATATTTCCAGTCTGCTCTGTGCATGTGTTTCCTTACAAAAACTGGAATTAAATTTTATGTAGAATAATTCACTTAATACCTTGTGAAAATCATCCCGTGTCTCACCATCAATACTTATGTCTACATCATCATCAGTGGCAAGAATTGACTTATAGATTCAATTTTTTTTTTTTTTTTCCCTTTTTGTCTTTTTTCGTGTCCGGCAACGGATCGCAACCCTCAGTGTCACGCCCGC
>NW_007728791.1:137899-156743 GCF_000696425.1 Galeopterus variegatus | reverse complement strand
TCGTGCCCGCACCTCGCTCAGCCAGTGAGCGGGAACCGGTCTGTATGTGGGATCCGAACCCTCGGCGGGAGCGCCGCCGTGCTCCCAAGCGGCACACTATAGCAGTGCGCCACCGGGCTGGCCCTTATAGATTCAATTTTAATCACTTCATCCAATTCTTATAAATCCTAGAAATGGAGTAGTTGGACAAAATGATGTGCACATTTTTAAAGCTCTTAGCACATATTGTCAAAACAGCCTTCCCAAAGGTTGTACCAATTTATACTCCAACCAATATCAGGTGAAAATTCCACTCCTCCTCAAACTCTTACCGATACTAGGAATTAATCATTTGTAAAAGGTCCACTTCCCTCGGTAGGTATGGGAACCATATCTGACTGCATGTGTCAAAGAAGGCTCTAGAGTTAAAGGAGTTATCGCTTAGGGCTTAGAAGTCATGGATCATGAAGTTCAAAGAATATAAATCAGGACTTCCCTGTGTGTCAATCATAAATTTGACATAGACATATCTGTCAAAGAAACAAAATAAACTGATGGAATGGAAGGAAGTCTGGGATATTGAAACAGGAATGGATGTGAGTTTGAATTAGCAAGGTCAGTACTGACAAGAGTGCAAGGAAACTAGTGTCCTCGGGACTGCTACAGCCCTCTGCCTCAATGCTTTGTTTTGCTTGAAATCACCATATTTAATAAAGGGTGTGAAATGTTTTTGCCATTAGTGGGCATGGGTCTAAAAAAGTAGAGAAACACTGCTCTATGAGGTTTTTCGTTAAACATGAGTTGCACAGCTAATGTAAATGTCTCTCTATTCCTAGCTACCTGCAGGTGGTGCTATAGTAAAGCACAGCCATGAGGTTGCTTCTCCAGGGTTCAGGCTAATCCTGGCTTCTAATTAACAGTCTCATTCACAGCCACTCAATCCCCTTCTTCATACAGAGCTTTCAGATTGGTCATCCTTGAAGCAACAACCAAGAAGGCCTTTACCCCTTACCAAGAAACCATGATCACCCTTTCCTGGCTTGTGGAGGGATGTTGAAGTCAGCACATAGAATCACTGTGGCTACTGAAATGCTGTTACATTACTTTCATATCTCATTTTGTGTTTTGTAAGGAATTAGTCACTGTTATGTGGGCAGAAAGGTGCAATTGCGAATGTAGACGGCTCTCCACAGCTGGTCAATATATCCAGGAGGGCTCAACACAGAATGCCAGCTTGGGTTACAGGTGGAGGGGCAGAACAAGGACATCAGGCCCAAACTTAAATCAGACTGACTCCCATCTCTTTCAAGCAAGCCCAAAGCTACTTCAGTCACTACCACCCAAACTCCCTCCAACCCAACAGGTACCAAAATTACCTTGCCCATAAAGTGAACGTGTTCCCAGGAATTGGCTGTGAAATGATAGCCTCGCCGAAAGAGGGAGACGATGTAGGTACCAGAAAAGCAGTATTCGCTCAGGTACTTCTCCTTTACTCCAGCAAAAGATTTCTTTATCTAGAAGTGAAGTAAAGTAAATATCATACTTGTACAACAGGCACCTCTGTATAGCCCTCTTTTTCATTACTAGACCTAATGAAGAAAGGAGAAAGCCCCCCAGCTCATGTGGGCCTGAAGGCTGGCCTCTCCCAGAGGGCTTTGGAGGTGATGCTGCACTCATTCCATGGGTGCAGGGGTTTAGAGTTCAGGGTCTCTTGAGGAAGCTTTTCCTCCACTATGAACAAATAAGATTCATCCCAAGGATGTAAGTAAGGATGGTTCAACATACACAAATCAATAAACATGATAAATTACATCAATAGAATGAAGGAAAGAAACTATAGGATCATTTCAATAGATGCAGAAAAAGCATTTGATAAAATCCAACACTGCTTCTTGATAAAAACATTCAACAAATCAGGTATAGAAGGAGTATGCCTCAACACAATAAAGGCAAACCCACAGCTAATATCAAACTGAATGGGCAAAAATTGGAAGCTTTTCCAGTCTAAGATCTAGAACAAGACAAGGATGCACACTTTCCCGACTCTTATTCAAAATAATACTGGGAGTTCTAGCCAGCCCAACAAGGCGAGAGAAAGCAACAAAGGTCATCCAAATTGGAAGGGAGGAAGTCAAACCATCCCCATTTGCAGATGACATGATCGTATACATAGAAAACTCTATAAAGACTCCACCAACAAATTACTAGAATAAATGAATTCAGTATAGTGGCAGGATACAAAATCAACACACAAAAATCAATAGTTTTCCTATATGCCAATAATGAAATAGCTGAAGAAAAATCAAGAAAGTAATCCCATTCACAATAGCTACCCCCAAAATGAAATACCTAGGAGTAAATTTGACCAAGGAGGTGAAAGACCTCTACAATGAAAACTACAAAACATTGGTGGAAAAAATTGAAGAGGACACAAATAAATGTCCTCTTCAATTTCCCATGTTCTTGGGTTGGAAGAATTGATATCATCATATCACCCAAAGCAATCTACGTATTCAATGCAATCCCTATCAAAATACCAATGACATACTTCATGGAAATAGAATAAACAATCTTAAAATTTACATGAAACCACAAAAAAACCCTTACAGCTAAAACAATCTTGAATAGGAAGAACAAAGTTGGAGACATCACACTTCCTGATTCAGAATATACTATAAATCTATAGTAACCCCAACATCACAGTACTGGCATTAAAAACAGACAAATTGATCAGTGGAATAGGAGAGCCCCAAAATAAACCCATACATTTACAGCCAACTGATTTTTGACAAAGGTGCCAAGACTATACAGTGGGGAAAGGACAACTAGCAAAAGTGGATATCCACATGGAGAAAATTGAAACCAGACCCCTCTGATCGTATACAAAAATCAACTCAAAATGAATCTGTCCTGTGGTGAAAGTGGGGTATTAAAGTCTCCAACTATTACTGTATTGGAGTCTGTTTCTCCCCTTAGATCTAACAGTAATTGCTTTATCTAACTGGGTGCTCCAGAGTTGGGTGTATGTACATTTACAATTGTTACATCCTTCGACTTCCAGTCAAGATGGCAGAACAGACAGTTCCCAGCATCACTCTCTCCCACAAATCAACTAGTTTACAACTATTAAAAAGCAACAACAGCCAAGCTGGGGCCACTAGAGCTTAGGGGAAGAGGAGGAGAGACCTACGGAGTGCATGAAGGCAGGAGAAGCCACAATGAGAGAAAGAAAAAAACCTCTCTGACTGTTTCAAGCCCTGGCTGTTTCCAGGCTGTAGCTGCTGTGCATATGAAGCAGGAGCCAGCAAAAGTTACAGCTGTGCCCTTTGGATGAAGTTGCTTGGAAGTGACAGGGGAGAAGAGGGCCTTGGTGGCCCTCAGGCCAGCAAGACTACTAACAGAGTTTCCGTGGACCCACATAGGAGTGAGGCGCCACAACAACTGAAAAAAAGGAGCCACTCAGGGGCTGATGAGTCATCACAAGGGACCGGCACACAACCCATCTCATGGGAAGTGTCTGCAGCACAGGCAGTGGGGTAGATGGGCTCACCGGGAAAACACTGAGACACAGCAAGTACAGCTGACCTGCCCCTCAATCAGCGTAGGACCACTCAGAGGAGACTGGTCAGGAATATAGAATTGAATGGGGTGCAGATTGATGAAAAGACTCAGATGCAGACCAGTGTGTCTACACAACCCAGGTGCATTGGATTTCACTAAACCCGAAAGTCCTATAAAGTCAACCATTAAAATGAGAGCTGCACAAAAAGCCTTCCCCAGAGAATCAAGAGCAAATCAGCAATTTAGCTCAACCACAGAGTACTGGTCCCCACAGGAAGTTCCCCCACTTTAGGAGTAATCAAAGGACAACAAATTAGTTCCAGCACAGAGTTTAAGTAATAGGAACAGCAAATAAGCCAACACAGAAATGAAAGAAAAAACCCAGTACCCGCTACCAGAGACAAAGTCTGATATTAACTAGTAAAGGTCTCATTTCACCAAAGAACACCTGTAACACCTAGAAGGACCAGAAGTCCCCAGGGCTACCAAGCCAGAAAGGGGGGACAACCAGGCACACTGACAGCATCCCAGGGCCTGCCTAGGGTCCTGAGGTATGGATCCAGGGGCCAGACCCTCTCCCACAACCAGGCACATTGCCACCACCAGCACCAACTAGGTAAGGAGCATGCCAAAAACATCACCTCTGTGTGGGTGACCCACCACAGCCACCGCAATAACCACAGCTACCACCAAAGTGGCTAGACACCACAACCACTGTGCAGATGGTCTGCCAGCCACTGGGGTGCATTGACACAAGGAGAGTCACCAGCAGAGACCAAAGAAAAGAAAAGGATGTCTTTCTCCACAAAGCCCATTTCAGAGTGACAGAAGAAGCATCTGCTCTATGAATAAGATTGGGGGACCTGATTGGGGGACCTCTCAGCATTAGACAGATCATCTAGGCAACAAATCAACAGAGTAACCATTATTCTTTCAGAAGGAGAGAAGAAATCTAGGGTAATTAGAGGGGGGAGGGGGAGGTAGAGGGAGATGGGTAGAGATTGGACAAGGGGCATAAAGAATAATTACAATTTGTAACAATATATATGCTAGTAATAGTGATTTTATTAACATATCTCAATGTTGAACCCCCAAAATTTGTATAATCAATTTTGATTCAATAAAAATTAAAAAAAGAAAGGTAGGGCCTTTAAAAGGTGATTAGATTGTGAGGAACATGCCCAAGTGAATAGATTAATCCATTGATGGTTTAATGGTGGTCATAGGCAAGGTTATGATGGCTTTATGAGGAGAGCTAGAGAGAAGCTTAGCTCTCTCTTGCTCAGCCATCTTGCCATGTGACATCCTGAGTTGCTATGAAGAGTCACCACCCACAACAAGGCACTCACCAGATGTGTTTTCCCTGGACTAGGGACTTCCCAGCCTCTAAAACTGCAAGGAATAAATTTCATTTCTTTATAAATCCCTCAGTTTCAGGTATTCTATTGTAAGCAACAGAAACAGACTAATACAGCATCTTAAGGATATCATGTCATAAAAAAGCCTTACCACTCAGGTTAGTTCCTGGACTGGCAACATCAGTATCCCTTGGGAGCATGTTAGTCCTCACCCCAGAACTACTCAGAATCTGCATTTTAATATGATTCCCAGGTGATTCATGTGCACAGTAAAGTTTGAGAAACACAGCTCTGGAACACAATGTAGGAAGCATTTTGCTAAGGACTGCTAAAAGTGCCAATATCTCACCTTCTATCTTCCATTCTTACTTAACCTCTTTTTTTTGCATCTAAGTCACGCAAAGTAGTTGTCTTCTTGAATCCTTCGTGTGTTTACTTATCCCACTCCCTTCGGAAGACATTAAGAGCTGCCTGCCCCACTTGCCCTTACCTATGTTAGCTGCTGAGAGTATATGCCCCAAGGCCTACAGTCTGCTCTGCTCCCCTTGTACCCTCAATTAGAATACAACAGGCCAGGACATCTCTAGCTTAGCCCAGAGGTGTGTCTACTGCCCTATTCTTCAGCCCTTGAGATAGGCATTCCCTCCTGTACACTCTAGCACTCTAGGCAGAGAGAGAACAAGCATGTGTTAAGCATATATCACGTACTAGGAACTATGCCAGACGTTTTATATGTAGTGCCTCCCTTCCCCTGCCTACTTTTTTCCAGATTACAGGACATCCCATCTGTAAATCCTATGTTCTAGCTGGAGCCTGCTTCTCACTTGATTCCTGCCTGCCCCCAGCTTCTAGAAGGATAAGTCCAGTCCTAGCCTGCCTTGTCCTGCTTTGATGGAATTCTTAGAATGACACAACTTGGAACCTGTCTTTCAACACAGTTCTGGAAACTACCCTTTGATCATTCCTCTATATATGATTTCTCCTAAGACTTTGGTGAGGACATCAATTGACGCTGCCTGTCCAGGTCCTTACTCCTTCCTTTCAGTAACTGTATTCTGCTTTTCCTTTGTGGGCCTCTTCCTCCAATTTGATGTGTTCTTGGTGGGCGTGTCAAACGCAGAACACCTTTGGAACACAGAATTCCAAGAATTTACTTGGGCCTCACTTGAAACTGCTCAGCCCCTGAAGATTCTTGAAGGCTGGCCTATCCTTTGGGGGGATGCCATTTTGGCCTAACTTCCCTGAATTCTTCAACATTCCTATTCCCCTCCTCTTTCTGGAAAGCTGTACATTGGCTATGCAGTCTTACCTGCAGAGGCTTAATTATGACAGTAGCCAACTATATAGAAGCCAAAGGCATTCACCTGGTTTATCAATCCAGAATTAATCATGTTCATGCTTGAGGACTCATTATTATGTGCTCCCTAAACTGGGGAGGGGAATCTACTCTCCTCTCTCTCTTACCTGCTCCTCTCTCCTTTCTATTCCCAAGGCAGTGCAATAGCACCAGGTTCTCTCCCCGTCACCCCTTACCCCTTTATCCTTACCACCTCCCACCTAAGGTGGCATTGGCAGATCTTCAAGAATGGGATGCATTTCGCTACAAAGGCGAATTCATGAGGTTGAATGTCAGGACCTAGAGTATACAGAGAAGTACCTAGGTATCAGTACACATAGAATCTCATTGCATTGCTCTCTTGGGTTGACTAGATCTTGGATGACCAGACTTTCCAAGTAGAGAATTGGCTATGTTCTGATTGCTAAAAGATTTTATTAGCCCTCTAATTAACCTACCAGAAGACAACCATGGAGTGTCCCTTTCACTCACTTTCCCAGTCTCCTCACCTCAGGACTCAATGACTTGGGGCACCCTACTAGACATCAGCAGCCGTGGTGTGCATTTTATTTCCCCTGCCAAAGCAGAAACAAGCAGCATGGTATAATACATACAAAGCCCCTAGCCTACTTTTCGGCACATAATACATACTTAGCAATTGTTAGTTCTGTCTCTGCTAAAGGTGTTTAGGAGGAACATTCACAAACACAAGCCATACTGGGGTGGCAGTCCTTCTCCACGGTGAAGTTAGGAAGAAAAGAAAAGTCACTCCATAGCAGTGCACTTGACAAAACTATGCTTTCCATATAGATGGACAACGTAGTCGGAAGAAAATGAACCCTGGGTCATAACACCCACATCAACATTCTAGGCTCTGAGTGAGGGTGAGGGTCTCACCCTGTAAACCCCCTCTCCAAATGTTTCAGAATTTCTCCCAAATGCCCGCCTTTCTGAGTTTATTTCCAGAGCCTGTGAGCAACTCCCCATGTGGCTTATCTGAGCGGATCTACAGGTCCACATATAAGCATTTCCAGACTAACATCATCAGATGAAGTAAAAAAATAAATGTGGATAACAAAGGAAATCTGACAGAACTTTTACTATGAACCAGAAGTAATTTTTTTTCCATAGAGCATCCTAAATCTATTTCCTCAGCAGCCACATGTAGGCCTGGTCTCAAGTTGCCTCTTCCTCAAGATACTCATCTTCCCCCACAGACAGATCACCACCAGCTGCAACAAGCCTCCCCTAAGTGTTCTGTAAACTGTGAAGTGCTGAGGCACATTTGAACAGCTCTTGCTGAAGGCCCTGAACACATTTCCTTCATGTTGTAACTCAGACAAAATACTTGGAGAGCATTCCAAACCTCCAGGCTCTTGCACAGCCTTTCTTCCCCTGTTGTCAGTGCAGACAAGGACAAACATCCATTTTTAACTAAGTATTTCTTAAGAATAAAAGCACCACTCACTTTTGCAATTGTGTCTATTTAAAAACAGCTGCCGATGATCTGTCTTTTATAATCAGAGTGGACCCCATACCTGTCTCCTCCCTGGAAACTTTCATCAGGTAGCGCTGGACCTTTAATTACTCAGTGTCTTGGATAAGAAAAAAACTGTGCTTCAAATTTATGAATAAGTAAGAGATACCTTGGATATGGTTAATGGAGAAAGCATCTTACTGCAATGGTACCTGTGGCAGATGGTGTGAATTGCCTGTCTTCAGTGCTAATAGAACTCCACTTTGGAGGCTAGGGGAGGCAAGTGGGTGACAATGTGCCCAGTTCCAGGCAGCAGCTCATGATAACTCTAAGGCTCTAAGCCAGTCATAAAATCCTGCACCTTGCTTTACCAGCCAATCCTGGCCAATGAGATATAAGAGGAACACTGCTGAGGGGCTTCTGGGATAGCTTTTGCTTTCCTATAAAAAGGATCAGATGTTTCTGGTCCTACCCTTCTTCTGACCTTGAATAGGGCTGTGATGACTGAAGCCACAGCAACCACCTTGTGTCCATGAGGGAAGAGGCATAACAACAGAACTGTAAAAGCAATGGCTGAGATGGAGTGGGGCTTCTGACCCTATGCCAGCAGCTGCCGACTGCCAGACTTCATAGTAGGTAAGAAAAATAAGACCTTATTTAAGCCACTATATGTCAAGTTATCAAGGAATGCTGATGAATTCATTCCTAAACTGGGCTTCTCTAACACATTTGCTGGATTTTGGTCAAACCAGCACAAGTTTAAGATTATATATATCTTCCACACTATCGAGGGCACAGGGCAATTGTAACAGCGTTATTTCTAGCTGCTTACCTCCTCCCAAGACTTGGAGCAGAAATTTCCCATCATCTCAATCACCTTTTCCTGAGAAGAGACTTTCTCTGATGTCAGGTTTAAAAAGTTCATCACAAAATAAAAAGCTGAAAATGCCTGCAAGAAAAAATTGCAGAGTTTTAGGCTGTGTCCAACATAGACTATGGATGTTGCTTTGCTCTTCTAAAGGCCATACTCCTCCCTAGTGCAGGTGCCTGGAAATCTCTATTAAGTAAATTAACACGCCAAATGATATTCCAGACTCAGGAGCTGCTTCCTTCCTGGAAGAGGGGCCACTTTGCTACTGACACATCTCTAAGCCACTTGGCAGTTACTTTTCTCTATAATTGTACTAGGAGAGTCAGAGAGAAATAAAGATGGGAAAAGAGGATGAGAAAAGAGAGAGGAAGGAGTTACAGAATGCAGGAAAGAAAGACCACAGTAGTGCCATGATCCAACAGAGGGAGGGAACATTCCTGGGGCTACAAATTGGAGTCGAAGGGAAGGGGTGGGAGGTTGGGGGATAACTGGAAGAGGGCAAAGGGTACAAAAGTCATTTCTGGTAATGGATGTGCCCCCAGTATGAATTTGGCCCCCACATCATGGGCAGGAGGGGGGGACAATCAGCTTTGTATCTCATGAATATTCGTAATAAATAAAAGAATAAAAAAAAATTTTTAAGTCCCATTTTAAAAAGCTATGTACATATCGAGGTTGGACTTGGTCTAGAGCCTGGGTAATAAATAAAAGAATAAAAAAATTTTTTAAGTCCCATTTTAAAAAGCTATGTACATATCGAGGTTGGACTTGGTCTAGAGCCTGGAGGGCCGGCCGGAGCGGGGGTAAGGTGGGGGCTGTCTCCCAGGGCTGCAGCGCCACAGAGACTGCTCAGCGCACGGGGTTCCCTGCAGTCCCGCTCAGGCCCACCGCTGCAGGGACGCACAATGGGCCCAGCACCAGAGGGACCAGGCGAGCTCTGGAGCAGTGCGCACCGAGCGGGAGCCTGTTCAGAAAGCCAGACTCCACCGCACGAGTCTTCGGAGCCGCGCCCTCCCCCAGCCAGTGTCCAGCCCCGCAGGGGGAAGCTGCCTACGGCGCTGCCTGAGGACGCCCCGCGGCGCCCACCTGCGCCCGCCAGCCCTGCGAGGCCTCGCTGTCGTGGCGGTGCCGCTGCGGAGTCCCCAGCACCAAGCAGCGGGTATTGCGGGCAGTGGCAGAAGAGGCTTCCGGTCAGTGCCACAAATCAATGTACAACTACTAAAAATCAACGACAGCCAAGCTCTAGCTCAGGGGAAGAGGAGGAGAGACCTACGGAGTGCGTGAAGGTGGAGAAGCCAGATGAGAGAAATAACTGCTTCGACCATTTCGAGCCCTGGCTGCTTCCAGGCTGGAGCTGCTGAGCGCACAGAGCAGATCCTGGCAAAAGCCACAGCTGTGCCCTTCAGATGAAGTCGCTTGGAGGCAGCAGGGGAGAAGAGGGCCTTGGTGGCCCCCAGGCCAGCAAGTCCACTAATAGGGTTCCCACGGACCCACATAGGAGTGAGGCGCCATGACAACTGAAGAAAAGGAGCCACACAGAGGCCAGTGAGTCATTGCAAGGGACCAGCAGGCGGCTCGTCCCATGGGAAGTGTTTGGAGCACAGGCCTCAGGGGAGATGGGCCCACTGGGGGAACAATGGGACACAGCAAGAACAGCTGATCTGCTCCCCAATCAGTGCAGGACCACTCACTGGAGACTGGTCAGGAATGCAGAACTGCATGAGGTGCAGTTTGATGAAAAGACTCAGGCCCAGACTGGAGTTTCTATATAACCCAGGTGTACCAGATCTCACAAGACCCAGAAGTACCTATAAAGTCAACCATTAAAACCTGGGCTGCACAAAAAGGCTTCCCCAAGGAATCAGCAGCAAGGCAACAATTTAGCTCAACCACAGGGCTCAAGTACTGGTCCTCACAGGAAGTTCCCCCATTTTAGAACGCAACAATTTCCCTCTGCAAACAGAGCTTATGATTCAATTCCAGCTAAAATACACCCTAAGCCAACTTCTTAAAAGTTGCATTTTTAAAAATATTCTTATACATATATAACCTATCTAATTTAATGAAAACGCTGGAAGAAAAAACAAAATAACCGCAGACCAGACAGAAAGTTTGATATTAAGTAGCAAAGGTCTCACATTACCAAAGAACATCTATAAAACCTAGAAAGACCAGATGTACCCTGGACTACTAAGCCAGGGAGGGGAGAGCGCTGGGTGCCTCATCCATGCCCCCCAACACCCACAGCCAGCTCAGCAATGACCACCAAACTGCTGCAGGAAGGGTCCCCAGGCTCCTGAGCTGGGGTGGTGAGGGGGTGAGGGCTTCAGCCACACCCCTCTGACATCTGCACCCAGCTCAGCAATGACCAAGCCACCGGTGAAAGCCCCCTGGTCTCCCATGCAGGAATGAGGGGGGTGCCACAGGCCTCAACTCTGCCTCGCCTCCTTCTTCCTTCTCCCACCCTATCTCCTTCCCATTTCCCCCAACTGCTCCCCAACATCATAGAATGTAAAAAATATATACATTAATAAATATATAAATTACTTTTTTAAAATTAAGAAATTCTGCTCCATGGAATCACCTCTCTTTCCATTTGAGCCATGTCTTAATTTTTAAAGTTCCTTAAAAGTGCCTCACTTATTCCTATGCCTCTCTTATAACTTGATCTCCTCCTTCTTGTGCTGGTAAAATTTACTCATATTCTGGAATTAATTTGAAAAAACAGTTTCTGAGAGAGGCCTTATTTGACCCTCTTTATATTTACTCTGCTCAATCTGTACTACCCTGTAGTCTTTCAGTTTTTTCTGCCAGACTGTAAACTATATGAGGATGGAACTATGGCTGTTTTCTTACTACCATGTCTTCATTATCTAGAACAGCATTTGCCACTTGTTACAAGCTCAGTAAATATTTTGAATAGATGAATGATCATTGAAAATTAAAGTGCAACTTGATTCATGCTGATACCAGAAGTAAGAGTATTATATTGTAATAACATAAAAAATAAAAGTAAAAATATAGAAAAAATAAAAAAGCTATGGATCATATTGAATTTTTTAATAAATAAATAAAACTGGAAAATTCTATACAGAGATATTGGAAGCTATTCCTGAATGGCAAAATTATAAGGGTTTCCCCCCTCCTTATTTGTGCTTATTTTTCCCTATTTTCTATAATGAACATGTACTGCTTTCTTAATAAAAATCAATCTTTATTGGACAAATATTTATTGCAGGTCTACTATGATCTAGGCACTATTCTAGACACAACCAAAGTTTTTTAAAAAATCATTATTATTATCATACATGTCAACTATAGAAAAAGTTGAAAGTAAAAATCAGTATAAAAAGAAAACATCCTATTAAAATAACCCCTAATTCTACCACCTAGGGACAACTGCTACTAAATATGGTATACAGGCTTCTAGCATTCTTTTTCATGCTAATATACACATATAACTTTTATTATACTTTATACCACCCTGTAACTGCCTTTTTGACTCAGTGCTAGGCACTGGGCTGAGTCAGAGAGTCTATTGTGATTATTTAAGGGGAGCCAAAAGTTGTACCTGTACTAGAAGTGGTTTGGATAACGCATTATAATGTGCCTTCTGTAAGATTACTGAGCCAGAACTGAGTGTAGAAAGGAAATGTGATTCCCAAACAAGCCAAGCAACATTCTTATGTAATTCTCATAGGCAAAGAAACAGTGTTTTGGTGGGCAAAGAAATAGGGGGTAACAGAGATCCCACTGGGGGCTCAATTCTGACTCAGACAACAGGAAAGATACCCTTTACTCGACAATTTCCCTCTGCAAACAGAGCTTATGATTCAATTCCAGCTAAAATACACCCTAAGCCANACAATTTCCCTCTGCAAACAGAGCTTATGATTCAATTCCAGCTAAAATACACCCTAAGCCAACTTCTTAAAAGTTGCATTTTTAAAAATATTCTTATACATATATAACCTATCTAATTTAATGAAAACAAATAAGTGTGAGCATTTTAATCCTTTTTAATAAATTTTTTTGCCTTGATTTTCATCTCCACTTCTACCCCAACAGAAGCCCATGTTAACAACTTAATATGAAGCCTTTCTTTTTTTTCCATGCTCATAGTCATATACAAACACACGTGTATAAAGGGTTTGTTTTATAAATGAAATCTTAAACCCATTCTGCATCTTGCTTTTCTTACTCAACAATCCTTTATGGAAATCCCTCCAGATCAGCTGGGGACACTCTAGTGGCTACATAAGAGTCTATTGTGTGGCTGTCTCTTAATTCATTCCACAACTACATACTAGTGGATATTCTCTTGATTTCCGGTATTTTCCCCTGTGAGCAATGCTACTATAAATACCTCTGTACATTTAACCTCTGAACTGGTGTGCTCATTCCTTTGGGATGTCAAGCTCCCTAGGAACTCTGAAAGGCAGCCTCCATATCCCCTGAACTCAGGAAACAACACTTTAAATATCACTGTATGCCAGTTGTAAAACAAGATCATGATATGTGGTCCTATTTCTACCATCTTAACCCAAGCCACCATCATCTCTTGTGTGGACACGGCAATGGCCTCTTCATTGGTTTCCACATTACCTTTCTGGTCCTATTCCAATCCATCCTTCACACAGCAGTAGCAGGAATATTTTTTTAAATCCAAGCCACCATCATCTCTTGTGTGGACACGGCAATGGCCTCTTCATTGGTTTCCACATACCTTTCTGGTCCTATTCCAATCCATCCTTCACACAGCAGTAGCAGGAATATTTTTTTAAAATTTGATCCTATCACTCCTCTGCTTAAAGCCTCCATTGGCTCCTAATTATACTTAGAATTAAGTCCAAATTCTACCAGGTCTCTCAAGGCCAGGCATGTTGTAAGCCTGCCCACCTGGCCATCTCATACCCCCATCCACCTTGCCCACCACACCCTAGCCACCCTGACCTTCAGTCACTGCCAAGCTTTTCCTCCTCAGGGCCTGCACACTTGCTATTTCCTCTGCTGGAATTCCCTTGACTTCCACATTTCCTCCAAAGAGAGTCTCTGACCACCAGCCTAGACTAGGCGACTCTATTGCTCTCTTTCTTCCCAGCAGTTACCACAGTCTGATTTGCTTTTGTTTGTGTTTCTGATCTCTTGTCTGCCTGCTCTCTAGAATGCCAGTTCTGTGATGGCAAGGATGGAATCTTCCTTGCTCTTGGCTGAATCTGCCCCACTAACATGGCGCTTGGCACACACAAGAGCTCTATAAATGAATAAGTGACAGAAAGCTGCTCTATCTCTAGTTCAAAGAGTACTGCCTAGAATGTAATAGATGGTCAGCAAATCTCTGACTGACAGACAGGATAAATTTCTATATGCTTGGATAATGCATAGCAAATGCCTGGAAAAGTTCCCACTATTAATTACAACTATTAAGCATGTTTTCCTCAAGGAATTTTTAGTTTTTACTTTAAGCTTTTTGTACAATTAGATTTTTTTAAAAAATAATGAGAATGTAATAAAGCAATAGTAAATATTTCCAAAAGTTGTTACATTTCAAAAGACTTTCTGAAACTAGTCTGAGAGCTTATTCTATTAGTAAAAGACTTAATGAGTTAAGTAGGCACCTAGAAATTCTCTTGCTTTTGCTAAGGTGTGACATTTGCTTTTTAAAGTAAAAAGTATTAAAAACAGATAAAAATTTCTATGAGGTAGATTTAGCAACATATTGAGCCTTCAGTGGGACATACAGCAAATCAGGTTAGCAGGGCCTCCTGGTCCATGCCCCCTCCCCTTGCCCCCCAAAACTGCTCGCCATGAGCTCTTGGAAATTTTCCCTTGAACTTCAGAAGCTTCTGTTTGGTATCTCAGAATCCTGCTTTCATTTATTTCTCAACACATGAAAGTTGCCTTCTTCATTTCTTTTTTTTCAAAATAGAAAAGTCTTTAAAATTTTGGCTTATTCAAAAGTAATACAGAATTTAAACACTACAAGTTAAAAATGAAAGTCTCCCCATAATCTAACATCCCCTAAAGATAAACACTTTTAACAATTTACTGTTTAATGCCTATCACAAATATATATGTAAAATAGTAACCTAAAAGTGATGGTACTAGACACAAAGTTTTATAATCCTGCTTTGCTTTACATAATAATAATATATTATGGTCAAGTTTCCATGTAGCTTTACCTCACTCATTTAACTAATAATATGTTCTTTGTATGGATATATCATAATTTATCTAAACAATCTCCTATTTCTGAGTATTTAGGCTTTCTAATATTTCACTACTATAACAAGTCTACAATGTACATGGATCTTTGTACCTTTGCCTGCCCACTTCCTTGACATAATTTCCTTGGGGTAAGATGATCAGAGGTAAATATATTTTATGAATAAGTACAAATATTCACTAAAAGACATGTTCAAGAATGTCCACATAGCAGTTCATAATACTTCAACACTGGAAACAACCCAAATGTCCACCAAATGTAGAATGGATAAATTATGATGTGTTCCTACAAAGGAATACTATTCTGCAATGAAAGCATAAACTACTGTTACATTCAACAACACAGGTAAATCTCAGACTATAGTGAGTGAAAGAAGCCAGATACAAAAGAATACAGACAGACCATGATTCTAAAAACTGGCAAAACTAATCTAAGGTGATAGATATCAGATGATGGAGTTTGGATGTGTTGTCCCCTCCCAAACTCATGTGGAAATTTGATCTCCAATGTGGCAGTGTTGGAAACTGATTGAGTCATGGGGGCGGATCCCTCATGAATGGATTAATGCTCTCCCTGAGGGAGGGGGGATTAATGAGTGAGTTCTCGCTCTGTTAGTTCCCACGAGAACTCGAACTCGTTGCTTAAAAAGATCCTGACACCTTTCTCTCTCTCTCTCTCTCTCCCTCTCTCTCTCTCTCTCTCTCTCTTTCCCCTCTCTCTCCTCTCTCTCTCTCTCTTCCTCTCTCTTGCTTCCTCTCGCCATGGCCATGTGATCTGCTTGTACCCGCCAGCTGCCTGCCACTTTCCGCCATGAGTTGAAGCAGCCTGAGGCCCATGCCAGATGCAACTGTCCCAGAATCGTAAGCCAAATAAACCTCTTTTCCTTATAAATTACCCAGTCTCAGGTATTTCTGTTATAGCAACACAAAACGGACTAAAACATCAGAGTAGTGGCTACCTTTGAAGGGGAGATTATCAACTGGAAGCAGGAACAAGGGAGCCTGTGGAGCGCTGGAAATGTTCTATATTTTCACTTAAATAATGGCTCATAAGTGTATACCTTAAAAACTACCAAGTTGTGCCTTAAAATGTGCACGCTTTACTGCAGGTATGTTAGACTTCAATTTAAAAACTAAAGGTGAGCATATTTTAAATATCTGTACATATCTTTTCAGATCCTCTCTCAAAAAGATTGGATCACTTTCCAACTGTTGGACATAACCTTTTTTTACCCTAGAGCCTAAAATATGTTCTATTTTCTCCAAGTCCTAGGAATGGTCCTTCTCTATACCCCTCAAACAGGGGTATCTATTTACCCAAAGCTTGGAATAATTTTCTTTCCAGACCCCTATAGCTATATCTTCGTCTTCATTTTTCCTTAAATCACCACCATTTTCCTGTACCATAGAAATCCAAGTTTATGGATCATAAACCTCAAACAAAGGCAGCTAAAGATCAAAATCTTTCAGCTTGGGGGGGAAAAAAAGCCATCAGCCACCTCCCAGAAACAGAATATACAAACAATTTTAAGAAAGATGCTAAGACAACTGATGTTCAAACTTAATAGTAATGAGTGTAAGGAAATGAACTTATATTCAATAGTTAAAAGGGAAGGCTTTGATTTATTTTAGGTAGATTTAAAAAGCTGAAATATAACCATAATTTGAAATTTTAATTTTTAGGAAGTTACAACCCAATAAAAGTAACTTTCTAAAAATTAAAACAATTCTAAGAAAAAGTGGAAGGTTCTGTGATGTAGTGTGCTTCCTGCAACCAACCCAATCAGTTGGGAGACCTACTTGGCAATATAGTAGAACAGAAGGTATTTCTGCATGAGATAGGAGGTTAGATAGCGTATGTGCTAAAGTTCCCTCCAACACTAAGATTCTGTAGTTTAAGAGTTCAGCTGTGGCCAAGGGCAGATTAATGCAGAATCTATTAATATCAATAAAGATAATAAAAGAGAATCTCTCCCAAGAATATATCTAGAGCAGCTTACAGAAGTGTGTGAATCACTGAACAGCTCTCATAGTTAATCTCAACCCTCTGAATCAAAAAGAGTGAATTGGTGACTTTTGTTCAGATACTGATACCAAAAAAGGAAAGATCTCAGGATAATTTGAAACATCAGAGCTGCCTGAAACATCTAAGCTGAAATCGAAGGAAAGCCAAAAATAACCCATTTCAAGCTCATCATAAACCTGTAACTATCAAGATCTTACAAAGAAGTGAAGTGAAGAGGGAGTTGGAAAGACATTTGCTTTTTAAATAATAATGAAACAAGATTCATGGAAGAAGAAACATGTCAGAGTAGCTGCCAACACTTTGGGCTTACTAATAAACGACATTCTGAGGACATAGAGCCCATGTCAGAAAAGGGTACTATGCTTTATACCAAATGTGTTCTGGGTGATGGTGCGAACAAAAATGCACAAGTGCACGTGCATCTGTCAGTAAGTGGCTTGGGGGGTGGGGCCCATGCTCTTCTGTTTTGGTTCCACTTTTGCCTTTAGAATACCAAAGGCAAGTCTCCTGACTGGCCCTTACAGAAACCCGCTGAATTGTTTGCAGGTCTCTGAAGGTGTTTAACACTTTCTCACCTCCAGGCTTCTGTGGGTGGTGGTCCTCTCACTAGAATATTCCAAGTACTAAAGTTCTTTTAATGAACATATACAGTGTTCCAAGGCATTCTGGCTGGCATAGAAATGGAAAGATTAAAAAGACAAACCCTGCCTTCCAGGGTCTCTGGACATAGTGGGGGAGACAGACATAACCTATAAAGACAATACCCATTTTTGCCAGCCATATTTCTGTGATTTTTAACCTATACAGAAATGTAATACATAAATTCCTATTAAATTTAATCAAGCTGGTTTCAGTCCAACACTCTATCCTCTCTAAAATTTTTTCTTGTTTATGTGATATGTTACCCACCCTCCTCCTTGCTCCCCAACACTGGAACATCTCCCAGGGATCCCTTAGTCCACTCTGACATGGACTCTGAAACTGCACTTAAGATCACCAGTGACATCCTAACTGCTAAAGCCAATAGCCATTTTTTTTCATTCCACATCTTGCTTAACTTCTTGGCTGCATTTCATTCATTCATTCATTCATTCATTCAATATTTACTGAGTACCAACTATGTTGCAAGAACTATTCTTGCAGTGATACAACAGTAATCCAAACAGATGAAAATCCTGCCTCCTAGTGAAAGGCAACAGAACTCAAACATAAATAACAGGTTGTATGACGGATGTTACAGTGCTATAGAGATAAAGCCTTTTGTTACACACACCACAGATATAGAGCCTTTATGCAGATTAGGGAAGCCCACGAAGTAGGTATATAGTACACGTGTAATTTCTTTCAGTCCAGATGCAACTTCCTTCTCAAGGGTCATTTTTATCATAAGCACTGTTGCCCAATAATATAGCTGACATTCCACTTTTATCACGTTTCCAGGGAAACAAAGCCAGAAAGTTAACCAAAAGCCAAATTTATCTATACAGAAGTAAAAAAGGGTTTTGTTAAACCATTTTCCAAAGGTCCAATCAAAAACACATTGACAGTAGTTTGAAATATAAAAGAAGCATCTGTAGTCACAGAAGGAACAAGCATTACAGTTTTGTATCAAGAATTCTGCCCCAAACTCACCACTTGGCATGACCTCCCTCCCTTCCTCAATCTTTCTTGATTATTCTTTCTAACTTGCTTCTCTAACATGGCCTATATGCTTGTATTACTAAGTCTTTGGTTGGCTCTGCCCTAGCAGGAAGAATTTCAGAGGAGGAGTTGTGTCAATTTCAGGGTCATCTGTCTCTGGCATATGTGTCTATATCTGTTGTTTTCCATATTTCTTAACAGACTTGACCCCTGACACCTGGAGGTATTCACCCCAGCCACTGCCCTGCTTGGGCTCACAATTCTACCTTAATCTTTACTTTCTATGTACTTTTTGGTCTAGGTTAAGGGTTCTTTTTTTTTTTTTTTCCTTTTTGTCTTTTTTCGTGTCTGGCAATGGATCGCAACCCTC
>NW_007728791.1:132748-137313 GCF_000696425.1 Galeopterus variegatus | reverse complement strand
ACCCTCGGCGGGAGCGCCACCACGCTCCCAAGCGGCGCACTGTAGCAGTGCGCCACCGGCCCGGCCCTAGGTTAAGGGTTCTTAACTCAAGGTTCACAGATAGATCCACCTCAAGGGATCAGGATGTCTTTTAAATTTCCAAAAATTATGATATACCTTTACACATACATTTTTCTGCTTGAAAGATTCTTAGCTTTCATTGGATTCTCAAAAGAGTCTTGTGGTCTAATGGTTTTAAGAATGACTGGTTTATTGAAGACATTATGCTAGGAGAAATAAACCAGTTTCACAAAAGGACGAATATTGTATGATTCCACTTATATGATGGTAACAGGAATAGTCCAATTCATTCAGAAAGTAGAATGGTGGTTCCAGTGGCTGAAGGGAAGAAGGAATGGGGAGATAATGTTCTGTCTAATGGGTGCAGAGTTTCAGTTTGGGAAGATGAGAAAGTTCTGGAGATAGATAGTGGAGATGGTTGTACAACAACATTAAAGTACTTAATACCACAGAACCGTACACTTAAAAATAGTTAAAATGGTAAATTATACATTATGTATATTTTACCACAGAAAAAGAAAAAATGACTGGTGTAGACAGTCTCAGTATTTTGCTTCTTGTTCTTGCCTTGGATGTGCAGGTTATGATTTAATCCGCTCTTAAAATAAAATCAAATAAACAATGTGCAATCATGGAATAATGCCATTCTACAGGCATTATACAGGAATAGAAAATATAATAAAGATGGCCTTCAGAATATTACAAACACCTGAATCAAATGTAAAGCAATGTTTAAATCTCTTCTCTTTTATATATTTNTTCTACAGGCATTATACAGGAATAGAAAATATAATAAAGATGGCCTTCAGAATATTACAAACACCTGAATCAAATGTAAAGCAATGTTTAAATCTCTTCTCTTTTATATATTTGAAAAATTTTCTACGATAATCATGTTACTTTTATATTCCCCCCCCCATCACCCGCAAAAAAAACTATGGGAATAGACCATCTCTCTGTAGTCATGGTAAAGACCAAGTCTTTTTTTTCTTAGTGGCAGCAAAAGCTTGTTTTTGTTGAAAATGACGATAACCAAAAAAGCAGGTACACTTCTTTGTAGCAAATAATGCATATAACATTACGTTTTTCCTCCTGCTTTGACTGTCAAAAAGCTTGATCTAAATTAAATTTTTATTATTGTATTACTACTAGTAGTACATTTTCTTTGTCCTTAATGTTATTCTATTTTTAGTTCAATCCCCCTTGTAGAAATTAACTTTTTAATATTTCCTGTCAACTTTATAAATAGGAGAAATAATTACAGATGCAGAGATTTTATATAAAAAACAATAGTTTTAGGGTTTTTTTGTATTTTACATATTTAATATTTGCCTTAAAGTAATTGTTTGTGTTTTTAAGGCCTGAAAAGAAAACATATAATGAGAAGAGCAAGGTATTGTAAAAAATAAATTATTAAAAATATTATTTTGTTGAAAAAATATATTCTAAAAGATACAGTGAAAAAATGGAGAAGCTTTTTATGTAAAGACATTACTTTGAAAAAGTGATTAAGAAACTGTAGCCATTGATAAAGGTATTCTTTTGACAAAAATCCGTTCTTTTAGCAATAAGTTGTTTTGCTCATATAAAAAGCTGCATAATTACCACTTCTGTACATTTAGTATATCCTATAAGTATTTTGAGGACATTTTGAAGTAGAATCATTTATTTTTATAGGTCAAAAACCAAATAAATTCTATGATGACCTCGATGACTTAACTCATTCATCTGAAATAGCCTCAGAGCATTGTGAATTGTCTTACTCTAATTCCAGGAAGTCTAAGTTGCTAATTGAACAGCTAGGAATGGATTGTAAAGGTAGGAACATTGCATAAATACAAGGTCTTTTATGCTGTAGTAAACTATACACCAGTGCTTAACGCTGCACGTAGAGTACTGATGTGTTACAGTGCTGGTAATCTCAGAAATATGCTTTATATAGTAGTTCTCATTCTAATTTAATATATTATACACTCCCAGCCAAAGAGCTATGATCGTTCCTACTGTACTTTTCTCAGCATGAATGACACTCACTGTGTTTTTGTGGGCTCTGCTTCTCTCCTATTCCTTTGCGCATAGTCAGGTTACCATTACGTCTCACCTAGAACACTTCAATAACCTTCGAACTGTTTTACTACCTCACCTCTCAAAACCAGGGTCTCCTTTGCAACCACAGTTAGATATTTTGTAAACATTCAGATTTCGTTATGTTACCTCATCGCTTAAAATAAAGCTGTCACATCTCATTGCTGTAAGGTTAAAGATCTCCATCCTCTAGCTTTATTCTGCATGATTTCATAACCTTCTTTTTCTCTGTGTCCCTTCCACTGTCTTAGATCTTTCTTCCTGCAATAGAGCTTTTGTTTTCAGTAGCTTTAGGGAGCTGTAATTGATATGAAATAAACTGCACATATATGAAGTGTACAATTGATAAGTTTTGACATATGTATGTATACACAGGAGAAACCATCACCATTATTAAGATAGTTAACATTTTTTCACCCGCAAAAGTCTCCTCATGTCACTTGATAGTCCCATATAAAGAAACTGCCAAATTGTTTTCCAAAGTATTTGTTCCATTTTTCCATTCCCATCAGCAGTGTATGAGAGCTCCAATTCCTCTGTCTTCACAAACAATTAGTATTTTTAGTTTGTTTGTTTTTTAATTTTAGCTTTTCTAATGGGTGTGTATTTGGCATATCATTATAGCTTAAATGTGCATTACCCTAATGACGAATCATGTTGAACATGTTTCCACATGCTCATCTACCATCCATGTATCTTCTTTGCTGAACGGTCTTTTTCAATCTTTGATATTTTAAAAATTACATTGTTTGTTTTCTTATTTGCTGAGTTTTAAGAGTTTCATATATATTCTGGATACCATTCTTTTATCAACTAGACTTTTTGTGAGGATTTTTTCCAGGTTGTGGCTTGACTTTCCATTCTCTTAATAGTATCTCTCTCTCTCTCTTTTTTTTTTTTTACAGGCTAATCTTCTCGTTTTGTTCCAATTTTGGTATATGTAACATAGAGAGAAAAAAAACTACATTAAATCAGTCTGTGCAAAGATGTTTTAGACAAGACCTGAAAAGCATGAGCAACAAAAGCAAAAATAAACAAATGGGATTATATCAAACTAAAAAGCTTTTTTGCACAGCCAAGAAAACAATCAACAGAGTTAAGAGACAACTTACAGAATGGATGAAAATATTTGTAAATTATACATCTGACAGGGGGTTAATGTCCAGAACTTACAAGAAACTCAAGCAACTTAATAAGCAAAATAATAATAAAGTGCTGGTGATGATGTGGAGAAAGGGGAACTCTTACATTGTACATTATCGGTGGGAATGTAAATTAGTACAGCCATTTTGAAAAAAAAACCTATGATGCTTTTTAAAAAAAATTTTGAGACCCACAAAATTGACAAACCTTTACCTAGGTGAACTAAGAACAAAGAAAGGGGACTCAAATATCTAAAATCATAAATGAAAGAGAAGTCATGAAAACAAAATTTATAGAAATCAAAAGGGTTATAAGAGAATACTATGAATAATTGTTGGTCAACAAATTAAATCATTTAGATGAAATGAATAAATTCCTGGAAATATGCCACCTACCAAGACTGAATAATGAAAAAAAAAAAAAGTAAGTTTGAACAGAATTTTAACTAGTAAGATGAGTGATTATTGTTTTTCAGATGCTTGATGCAGGACTCCCTTGAGGATTTCTTGGCAGGGCTGGTCATGAGGTGGTAAACTCCCACAGTTTTTGTTTGTCTGGAAAATAGACTATTTCTCACTTATTTGTGAAGGATAGCATTGCTGGATATAGTATTCTTGGCTGGAAGTTTTTTTCTTTTTGTATTTTGAATATATAATCCCATTTTATTCTGGCCTGTAGAGTTTCTGTTGAGAAGTCTGCTGTTGGTCTGATAGGGGCTCCCTTATAAGTGATGTGACACTTTTCTCTTGCTTCCTTTAAGATTCTCTCTGTCTTTGAGCTTTGCCAGTTTAATTATAATGTGTCTTGGACAAGATCTTTTTGGGTTGAATCTGTTTGGGGATCTTTGAGCTTCCTGGATATGAAGATCTGTGACTCTCCCTATAACTGGGAAGTTTTCATTGAATAGGTTTTACATGGCTTTTCCTTTCTCTTCCCCTTCTGGGACACCTGTGATTCAAATGTTTGTGCTGTCAAGGTTGTCTGCTAGCTCTCTTAGATATTCTTCAGTTTTAAAATTCTCTTTTCCATTTTTTTTTCTTGTCCACTTGGGTTATTTTGAAAACCTGTCTTTAAGATCAGAAATTCTTTCTTCTGCTTACTCTAGCCTGCTGCTTAAGCTATCAGTTGTGTTTTTTACTTTGTTGAGTGAATCTTTCAGTTCCATAAGTTCTACTACATTCTCTCTTTTTTTTTTTTTGTCTTTTTTTCCGTGTCTGGCAACGGATCGCAACCCTCGGCGTTGCTCCCGCGCCTCGCTCAGCCAGTGAGCGGGAACC
>NW_007728791.1:129811-131481 GCF_000696425.1 Galeopterus variegatus | reverse complement strand
CTTTTTCCAGTCTCTGCTGGTGACTCTCCTTGTGTCAATGCAGTCAAGTGTCTGGCAGGCTCTCTGTACGGTGGCTGTGGCTACTGCTATGGCATTGAGCTGCTTTGGCAGCAGCCATGGCTATGGCAGTGGCTCTGGTGAGTCACTGGTGTGGAGTGGTGTTTTCAGCATGCTCCTTGCTTGCTTCTGGTCAGAGGCTGCTGCCCTCGGCTCCTGCCTAGCACTATAGGCGTGCTCTGCTTCTAGGCAGAGGGGGATGTCCTTGGCTCTTGCCTCAAGATCAAGTCTTAGAATCAAGGGAAAATCCTGTTGGCTGAGCTGGGAACATGTTTATTCATTTTTCTCTCTTAGACAGGTGTACCCTAGAATAAGGTCACCTGTTTCTCTTCCCTTGCTCCAGGTACCAGTTCCTTCGTAGTCACATTCATTTAATTTTTCATTCCATCTACCTGTCAACCTTCACTGAAAGCCTTCCATTCATTTGGGCCTAAGTGATATTTTTCCTTTCTGAATATGTTCCTCATAAACAAAACGTGGCTGGACCAGTTAGCTCAGTTGGTTATAGTGTGGTACTGATAACACCAAGGTCAAAGGTTCAGATCCCCATACCAGCCAGGTGCCACTCCTCCGCACCCCCAAAAAAGAAATACAACAGCTGTTGAGTTTACGTCTAAGCTGGCCTCTTAAATCCCTTGGAAAATTTTCTTATGTAGTGGTATATTGCTTATACTAACATGGATTAGAATTGAACACAGAAAAATAAAGTGACAAGGTTTAAGGTATTTTTTCCTTGATTTATATATATTTTATAGTGAAAAAGAAATCTTAAGTTTATTCAAAATTCTTCCATGTTTAATCCCAAGAATTACACTAAATGACAAAAATCACCTTCTATTTTTAATACCTCAAGAAGATACACTGCTCAAAATCAGTTGGTTCTAGGTCATATCACCAAGTGTCTTCCTGTGCCTCTGGTAGATGACTCTTGAAAAGTCTTTAGGTCTTTTAGTCTTTTAGTCTCATCCTGATCTTACTCTTAGGGTAGAGCCTTGGGAACTCAGTTGCGCAGGTGTTCTTTTGCCAGAACAGACCCAAAGCCCATTCTTGAGGGAAATGCTGACTTAGCTCTAGGAATTCCTAAGCTTGCCTTTAGGTATAGATTGGATGCCTTACTGCTCAGGTCAAAATCTGTGATCAGCTCCTTGATATGCATACTAGGAATCAACCTTACTTTATAATCCTTTTCTCAGTTAGTGTCTATAACCTGTGGGTCCATATTTAAGCAGCAACTCAGAATAGAAACACTGTAGGCCATCTTCAGAGAGCATAGCCTCAAAAGTTCAGTTCCTCATCCTCTTTCAATTTCTAGCTTAGAGAATTAATATTTATGGAGGGTGATTTGAAAGATATATATCTCTCCCCACTTCCAACTACTCTGAATTATTTCCTTCCATCAATTTGGCTCTCAAAAACCTATATTGCCTCAGTCCATCACAGAACTGCCATCACTGAGTTCGCTTTTTATTATTATGCCTTTGGGTGAAGGTTGCTATAAGAAATTGCAATTTTAAAAAATGTGGTCAAAGTTGGACTTCCCAGCCTCCAGAACTGTAAGAAATAAATATCTTTTCTGTATTAAAAAAAAAAAAAAAAAAGAACTACAGGAAATC
>NW_007728791.1:127910-128828 GCF_000696425.1 Galeopterus variegatus | reverse complement strand
ATGTGGGATCCGAACTCGGGGCCTTGGTGTTATCAGCACCGCACTCTCCCGAGTGAGCCACTGGGCCGGCCCCCGTTTTTTTCTTTTTTCTTTATTTCTTTATTTTTATTGTGACAAAGTTGATTGTACATATCTGTGGGGTACAGAGCTGAACATCAATACTTGTGTGCAAATGTAATGCTCACATCAGAATAATTATTATATTCAATAGTATACACTATCATTGCTATTTGTGGCCCTTTACCCATTCCTCCCTCCCCCCTCCCTTTTTGCTTCTAGTAACCTTAGTTGTCCTTTTGAAAATTCAATGTATTATTGTGAATGTTATCTTTCTTTCTTTTATTTATATGTTTATCATTTTAGCTCCCATCTATGAGTGAGAACATATGGTATTTTTCTTTCTGTGCCTGGCTTATTTCACTTGATATGACTTTCTCTAAGTTCATTCATGTTTCTGCAAATGGCAATATTTCATTCTTTTTTATGGCAGATAAATATTCCATTGTGTACATATACCACATTTCCCTTATATAGTTGTCTGATGATGGACATTTAGGTTGGTTCCAACTCTTGGCTATTGTAAATAGAGCTGCGATAAACATAGGGGTGCAGGTATCACTTTGACATGATGATTTCCATTCTTTTGGATATATACTCAGCAGTGGAATTGCTGGATTGTATGGCAGTTCTATCTGAAGTTGTTTAAGGAATCTCCATACCATTTTCCATAATGGCTGCACCAATTTACAGTCTCACCAATGGTGTAGGAGGGTGTGGGAAAAAAAGTACGTGAAAAAGAAATGTATGCTAGCACAATAGAATACCCTTAAATTCAGGGCCGACCCCTTGGCGCACTCGGGAGAGTGCGGCGCTGGGAGCGCAGCAACGCTCCCACCGCGGGTTCGGATCCTATATAGG
>NW_007728791.1:123851-126788 GCF_000696425.1 Galeopterus variegatus | reverse complement strand
AGCTACTGGGAAGCTCAGAGCTAAATACATACACAGACATACACACACACACACACACACACACACACACATATGTAAACAAATACCTTTTTAATGTTCTTTAATTCCAGTTCTCTACTGAATTTGTTTCTACCCTTTCTTGTTTACATAAGCGGCACAATGTGATCTTAACAAATGATTCCTAAATTACCTCATAAGTAATTCCCTACAGATGTTCCCTCTTCCTTTTTGGTGTTTCTAATTTGCTTTACAACACTGGATTCTGTCTAGCAACCAAGGCCACAGTGTTGCCAGACTGATGAGGGGTTGACAGTTTCTAATATTACATTTTAAAAAATTAGATTATCAGTGCTGAATGCAATTGTGGCAAAAATTCCCTCCCCTGCAAATTCTCTGTGGTTTAAGAAAACCCAGGCTAATTAATTCTGGAAATAATGGGAATGCAACTAGATTTTTGCATTGCAAATAGTTATGTTTCAAGAGGTAAGACTTGGGGATGGAAACTTCCTGCAGGACTGACAGCTTGGAATGAGGACTGCTAGGAAAAAGAACTAACCTTTTCAAGTGCTCACCTGGTGCTAGCTTTTTGCAATTTGCAGCAGTGTGCTGGAGCTGGCTCTTACGTACTCGCAACAGCTGATAACATTTCAGGATTTTAGTGAGCCAAGTGATATCATGTTGATAGCTAGAAATAGGCTGTAGGCTGTGGTGGGAATATTTACGCCATGGAAACGTAAATACTACAAATCAGCTCCCCATCCCCAGAGAGCTCATTGTTAGACATTTGCCAGGCTACCCACTGCTTGTCTGGTATATCTACTGCTCACAAGTAACTACTAATGAGACAAGTAGTACTGTCCCCATTTTATAGATGAGGAAACAGGCCAAAAGAAACACAAATCTATAGGCTTTAAGGTGAAATTACAGAGGAGCCAAAAACAAACAAACAAACAAAAATCTGAAGCAGAAAGAAACTGCCAAAGAAGGAACAGGTACAGGGCAGTGCTGGCTCTGAGTGTTATACCTAAAGAAGAAAGACCCGATTCAGAGGAAGACAGTCAGTTAGTCTAAGGAGACTGCCAAATTGAGGTTCAGAGGCTGTGAGAACAATTTCAAATGAGGGACTAAGGGACTGAACAGAAAAGCTCCAGGAGGAGCTCAAGCCTCCACCACTCTCTCCCACCCCTGCCTCTCCCNAACAGAAAAGCTCCAGGAGGAGCTCAAGCCTCCACCACTCTCTCCCACCCCTGCCTCTCCCAACCTTGGCTGGATGAAACACATTCAAAGGCAAGAAGCTCCATCCCCTCAAGGAGGAAGGGTTTGCTCAAGCTTGAAGGCAGGAACTGAGCCATCTTTCCCAAGAGGCAAAGCTTCCAGAGAAGTTAAAGAGTCAACACACAAGGGTATGTTCGTTTTCCTTCAGACCTACTTCCTAGCAGTGACTGGAATGAAAAAGGCCCTTGGCTGTCTCCAACAGCCCTGGCCACCTGCCTCCCTCTTGTGGTACCCTCCTTCCTCTTCTAGGAGTCTGACCCAAGGAAAGCGCCCTGGCCCAAAAAAGCCCAAAGTGGGGAGCCAGTGCCAGCTATAGGGCATCCAAGTGAGGTTCTAGTTTGTTCTGAATTTGGGTTTGGAGCCAACTAATAACCAAATATTACTCTGCCTGTCATTGTCCTGTCATACATTTCCCTCAGGAGCCTGAGGAGAGGGTAAGCTATGTTCTGGGACGCAGTTAAGGTAAACCTAGATCCACAGCACCCCCTTTTGTTCCTTCCCAGAGACCAAGGGAATGAAGAGCTCATAGAGTTCACAGGAAGCCAGGCGTTAGGTCAAGTCTGATTACTACAGGGCCTGTGCTCTCTCCACAGACCTCTTTCTCTGACATTGGGCTGGGCCAGAAGACCTTGCAAGAAACTCTCGTGCTGGGGTCCTAGAGGGGAGTTGAACCTCCCTCTTCAGAGGCTGACCTGTTTTCTGAAAAGGGAGAAAGAGAGTGAAGGCAGGCAAAAGCCCTTGTTTCTTTGAATGATGTCTTGAATGAATAAATGAGATAATGTATATATAGTACTTAATTAATAATTGGCACTTGCTAGATGGTGGCTAATTTTGCAATATACTACGAAACTTTGATAATAATAATGCTTGGTCTCCAGCACCAAAATATGGAATTTAAAAAATGAGTAGATCAAAAGGCATCTCTTCCGCCTCTGCTCAAATATTTTAAGTCATTCTGGAATAATTAAGAAAAGAAGAAATTTGGAGCTGGGACTCTAATAATCCCCCAACTCTTCGAAATGTAATGACAATGATGCTGTCTTCAGTGTTTCCTTGGGATTTCCTGAGTTTCAACTTCTGAAATGTCTCTATAGAGGAAAACCCTCAGTGGAGTCATCTAACTGCTGCTTCTCCTTCTGACATTTATGAAGCCACCTGTGGCACACTCTTATGGGTGCCTACCCCACAGCCAGCCCCGCACTTCTTCCTTGATTATAGAATCCTGACTTTACCCAGGTAGAGGGAAGCAATGTGCTCAGGAAAAACACCCTGGAGGATGAACAATATTTGGTCTAAACCAGCCATGTTAATTCATGGTTTAGAGTTGTGCACCTCACCAAGTTCTGGCCAACAGGATCCGAAAAGATATCTGTGGGCACTTTGCTAAATGAGAGAAAGATGTGTGTGAGAGAAACCTCTAGCCTTTCTTGCTTTGGTTTTGCACAGGAAAATATGACTCTTTGAGCAGTAGCTGCCATTTTAGCACCACATGGTCAAGAAGATAAGGAAGAAACTGATCCCAAGCCCTGACATTGTTGTCAAAAAACTAACCCTGAATTATCTACCTGAGGACTTATTATTATGTGAGAGAAAAAGAAATCCTATTATTTAAACTCTTTGTTGGCACATATTCTATAACTTGCAACCAAAATCATCCCAACC
>NW_007728791.1:122223-123151 GCF_000696425.1 Galeopterus variegatus | reverse complement strand
AATATACTTCATCATTTGACAAACTTACCCCAAAATTCCCTCGGACTTCTGGCAAGAAAATCCCATCAAAGGCACACTGTGAGTAAGGACAGTAACTGGTGTTGAAGAGCTCAAAGATGCTTTGCTGGCACTGTTGATAGTCTCCAATACCCTGGATTTCAAACTGATGGAATGGAAGAGTCTTCTCAAATTTCTTGGTGCAGGGGGTCTTGTAAAGGTCACTTACATTCACAACCTTCTGATATCCGGCATGAAAGCATGGGTCCCTGAGAATTCCATTACTTGCAACCTGAATGGAAAAAAATCACTTGAAGGCATCATGTGCGAATGCTATGGGTACAAAAAGCAATGTCTAACTTCATCAATGTGTAGGCATTGCATAGCATCCCAGCACTCAGCACTGGCATCAATTGTCCTTGCCCTGCCTTTTTCACCCTTGGGAATAAGTCCACAAATAGATTTGTATAACAGGAATAGACATGCTATCTGATGTAAATATATTTGGATATTCACAGAATGCTGACATAGTTAAGACTGGGCCCAGAAATGTCATTAGTTTGGAATGTCTCTGAGTGCTTAGTACTAATCACATAGGTCAGGAACAAGATTAACTAAGAAAACTCAGGGCTGTCAAAATTTTAAGCCTGGGAGTTCCCCCAATCCCCACTCCAGAGAATCACAAGCTCCAAGAGCTGGAAGGTGCTTTAGGTAGTTTAAACCAGTACTATGAACACAATTTTAGGCTGCTATAGATAAGAAGCTTAGTGGAGCTCTGAGGCTCAGGTGGGCAGCACTCAGCAGCCTCTACTCCCACGATGATCATCTTATTGACAGTGGTTTTGAGAAGCACAGCGAGTGCCTTGGAGGAGAGCAGACAACTGGCTGTCCTTTCAGTGGAGACATGGAACCGCTGATGTGTCATCCTCAC
>NW_007728791.1:121020-122057 GCF_000696425.1 Galeopterus variegatus | reverse complement strand
CAGAAAAAGTGTTGATTGATAAACTGTGTTTTCCCTGACGTGTTTTTCTTTTCTCCCTCCTCTTCTGCAGGTCATTTCTGACAACCCTATTTTCTGTAGTTTGTAGGAAAGAGAGACTAAAAAGCAGTCTAGAAGAGCTTATGAATTGAACATCCCTCCTCCAAACAATAGTATGTAATTTTATTTATTTATTCATTCATTCATTTATTGGTGGCTGGCCAGTCCAGGAATCTGAACCCACGATTTTGGTGTTACAAGTCTGTGCACTAACCAACTGAATTAACTGGCCAGCCCCTAGCATGTAATTTTGATTATCAACCCCACAGGGGTGAGAAATTATTCCCTAAGAAGGGATCTGAATCATGTCCTTGGAGTTAATGCAGTAAATGAACAAAGAAGGTGATATCTGGAGAGAACAATTCATAGGAGTTGACCAGACAAAGTTCAATATCCTGACTGAAAAGGTTTGGAGAGTCCAATAACCAACTTCAGACCAGTTACTGAATTAGAAAAAGAAAACAACAGGATGTGGGCGCTGGAGGCCCAGATGTGGGAAAGGCAGGTCTGGATTCAGTTATATACTTGCCTGAATGTCCTTGGCCAGTTTCTGCCAGAGTGCTTGATCCTTCCCATAGCACAGGAAGCTGTGTGTATATACACTGTAGTCCTTGCCATAGAGGCGAAATTGCAGAGCGTTTGCTGGGGACTCGATAGTCTGGTTTTGGGGCACAAAAGTGATTTGTGTAGAGGCTCCCCCAAGGTCCAAAGCTCCATAGGTTCCCTGACCATTGTCTTCTTCTGGGTTAAGGTTGAGCCAACTTGATTTCTGAAAAAGAGTACAGTCACCAGTTCTAGAAGTCTCTGAATATCCTATTTTTCACACTATTTCTTGGACTCAGGGCTTCCTAGGGCAAAGAAATGGGGGCATACAGGTCAGGTAAAGCTCACTGGAGGTTCCTGAATCTGTATCAGATCAACAGCAAGAAAAGAAGGGCTTCAAATGCATAGCACAGACTGCAACAACATACAAGCAGTGT
>NW_007728791.1:105826-120203 GCF_000696425.1 Galeopterus variegatus | reverse complement strand
ACAGCAAGAAAAGAAGGGCTTCAAATGCATAGCACAGACTGCAACAACATACAAGCAGTGTAACTTGTTTACAAACAAAGGGTCTGGGACCAGGCAGACTCAAGTTCAAATCCCCGCTCAGTTGCTCATTAGCTATGTGACCTTGGGCAGAATAATTACCCTCTCTAGGCATGAATTTGTGGCTCTAAAATGGGTATAATAGTAACTCATACTGTTGTTTGAAGGATGAAGTCACACAGCACATGAAAAATGCTTAGCGCAGCACAAGACACATAGGCAAATATTAGCTATTCTTATTTTTAATGATAAATTTTTAATTTCTCCTAATTCTCCCTAAGATGAATACATGGCTTCCTTATTCTTCAATAATAGAAGTTCTTGTAAGAGAATTATACCTCTAGTCACCCTTCCAAATGTGGGATTAAATTCATTCATTCATCCATCATTCATTCTGGCTAGTAACCCAAGTACTGCCTGGGATAGCAATGGCATTGGTGCCCAGTGAGTCACCTCCATGGGTGCTGCGAGGTATTCACCTGAACAAATTTTCCCAGCAGATAGTTGATAGTAATCCACCCATAGGCACCTTCCTCTTGGCCAGTGATAATCCTGGCACCCCGGAAGTCAAAGGGCTGGTTGCTGAGGCACTTCATCACCACAGCCATGACCCTATCCGCCAACTGTTCATTTTCCATCCTGCACAAAAGAAGAGTTGAGGTTACCATTTTTGTTTTAATAACTACACCCACCCATTTCAGCTAGAGCTTCCACACAGTGCTCCTAAGAAGTGAACTATAACACACTGAAATAAATGGAGAGATGGAGATCCCTATACACGGCTATCAGAGGAACTCTTCTTTCAGATGAGGCAGAACTTATCTTTTGATCCCATCTCTCCAAATCCAAATCCTTCCAGTCCTTGGGTAGGTTGGTCTTCCTAAAATACCATTTTTGTTCTGTTGTTCCCTGGCTCAAAAAAAAAAATATCAAAAGCTCTTAAAATTACTGTGCTGGTGGTAGCTTTTTATTGTTTGATTACTACACCTAAAGTTGGTGTGTGCTATATTAGCCATTACTGGTCGCTCCTAGCTGGTTACATAACCAGACTCTGCTTGAGGTTTTTAATTATGGCGTTAGATGAAAACAGGTGGAAAATAACCTGGGACAGATATTCAACCTCCCCTGCTGCCAGACTGGGAAAAATCTTCCTCATATTATGTGGTCTTGGGTATGTTTTAGACTGTGAAACCTAAAGAAGTCTTCCAGGACTGTCATGATAAAGATGAGATGCAATTTCTTCTAAGATCTAGGCTATGCAACGCTGAGAGCTTCTGGGTGAGAGGATGTTACCTTCCAGCTGACATTAGACCCGTGTAATTTCTCATCTGAATGGCTCCCATACCCACTAACTGCCTTCTTTTTATTCACAGCTTTCCTCCCCTCCAATCCATCTTCTCTCCCAGTGTCGCCATTTGTGTAACACCCTTTAATAGCTTCCTACTATTTCCAAGATAAACTCAAACTTCCTAACATGGCCCACATGTCACTTTATGGTCTGGACCCTGCCATCTCAGAATCCCACTCAGAACCAAGGCATGTGACATTGGGTGAGTTACCTAACATTTGTAAGCCACAGCTTCCTTATCTGGTTAGTAATAGTTAATAGTATCCCTGACTTCATAGAGGTGTTATGATGATTTAATTAAACAATGTATGTTAAGTGCTTAGTACCATGCTAAGAACAAAGCAAGGGCTCAATAATATGAACTGCTATCTACTATTATTTTACAACATACACCCTATCTTCTATTTATGTGGAACTACTTACAGTCCTTTGAATATGCCCTGGTCTCCCACACTTCCTTGCCTTTGCACTTCCATTAAAAGATACTCCATGCACCATGCTAAGAACAAAGCAAGGGCTCAATAATATGAACTGCTATCTACTATTATTTTACAACATACACCCTATCTTCTATCTATGTGGAACTACTTACAGTCCTCTGAATATGCCCTGGTCTCCCACACTTCCTTGCCTTTGCACTTCCATTAAAAGATACTCCATGAAGTCAGGGACTTACTCCTGTTCACTGCTGCAACCCCAGCACTTAGAACAATACCTGACACGTTAATAGGTGCTAAATGAACATTGGTTACGAAATTCATGTTGTCAGCTCTGCCTGTAATGCCCTTTCCTCACCCTCCAACTCGTCCTTCATAATTCAGCCCACGTATTCCCTCTTCTGGTAAGTGTTGACCTCCTCTGGGCAGGGCCAAATGTGCTCCCATAGCAGCTCTGGGCACTTCTGTATTAAAGAATTGATCACCCTGTATCAAAACTCTGGTTCCCTTGAGGGCTGAATCATCAACTTCCTATTCTTGACAGAGTAGGCACTCAATATGTGCTGAATGAATGAATGAACAAGTGAACAAATAATGCACACGAGTACCAAGCGGTAACCAGCAAAGGTGCTAGTTGTGATTATTTATGTCTTTGGATGTCTGTGAGTCTCTTCTAGTCTTCCTCCTTCCAGATATTGAATGGCTAAGTCTGTAGCCCCAAATCCCAGAGTATATAGGCTCAATTTTCCCTGCCTTTGCACTCTCCCCCTTGAATTTTCCATGGGGAAATGGACAAGAGGACTTTTTCTATATACTTAAAATCATAACACTATGCATACTAAGAGTTTGGAAGTTTAACTCACTTATTGAAATTGTATTTCTTTGGTATGGACTTTGGGATGTGTATAATTTAGGGTGTTAGGGAAGTGTGGTCCTTTCCCATAATTTCAGAGGCTCTTGCACTGCCAAGCCTAACTCCCAGCATTCTTGGTCCCTATGCGCTGCTATACCTGAGCAACCGCATGCCTGCCGTGGCTCCCAGGTAAACAGGTGTCCCTTGGTGCTGTAACCTCGGAATCACATCCCTGGCTCTTTCCATGCATTCATTCAGGACACTATGTAATTCATTTATATTCTGAACATATTTTGAGATTCCAGGACCTAGGGAAAGATGTAGAAAATGATGACAAACTTAAAAAAAAAAAAAGTATAGCATATACACTGACAACATTAGAGCAAAAATATGGTGTTTTCTGAAAAAAATAATAAGAAAACAATTTCCTGATGTGCTACATACTAGCTTGGTGTACTTGGAGGGTAACGCACCATATTTAGTCTTCAAACGTCAGGTTGGGTTTGTCTGGTGTTCAACACTGTCGCCACTGGATGGCACAATTTCATATTCAATTGCATGACATTCTCAGATTTTAATGGGGATCTTATAGATGGCTACTCTATTAGCTGCCTTTTGATGTTTCTTCCACAAAGCTGTACATAACACTAGCTCCCAAAAGACCTAAATAAAGATGACACTTAAAATAAAAATTAAAATAAGCACCGGACACACTGGGGCTTTGACTGAAAAGATAGAAGCTGTGCTAACTAGCTATGTGATCATGGCCAGCGCCCTAAAATTTCTGAGGAGGAGTTTCTTCCTTGCTAGAAGAAACAGGAATAGAGTCCTTGTCTCCTTAGCAACTTTTCCACGCCGATACCCTGCCTCCCTAGTAAAACTGTTTTTCCAGTTTTAGAGCAAAACTAACTGTTGCTATGGAGAGAACTGGAGCCAAGATTCCTAAGCTTTTTGAAGTTAACACTCAACACTTTTCATCTCACATTAAGATAAATATCTACACTATCAGGGCTTCATAGCGAGTATTTGCTTTAAAGATAATTATTGAAATAAGTTAGGCAGACCATTTACAGGTTTTTAAACAGCCTGTTAACTGTAATGAGAAAATCAGTTCTAAGTTATCGGCTAACGGTTTCAATTCAGAAAATCTGGCCTTAAATATTTAAATAACTAGAGAAATCTCTTTTTTGAGCAGGGAAAATACTGCATTTGTTAGGCCGAACGCTCAGGCAATGAGTCTCAGAAGAAAGACATCTGTTAGATTAAAAAACAATTCTTAAAAATGGAATGCAGTGAGTTAAATAAAAGCCAATAAAATGGGGGATTTGGGCTTTAAGAAATGCTGTAAGTAGCATCTCAGTATTGATGGGACCAAAGTCTTAGGATATCATGCTACTGGGTAGAATGGCTTGCTGTCTTGGAAATATCTCCTGTCTACTACTTTTATGACAAACTATGAAAAGTAGTGGGCTCCACAAGCCATCAGACTAAAAGTCAATTATCTTCTGGGATCTAGGGTTACGTGTCTGACCAAAAATAAACAGTGCATTCCTGGGTCAAAAGGTCGAGAGAAATAAAGGTCAGAGCTCACAGCGCCATGTGGTGATTTCTGGTACATGGTGGGATGCTGGGTGGAGGGAGTGGAGAGAGCTGAACTGTCGACAACTCTAACTTGTATTATGACTTTAAAAGAAAACTAACTAGAAAAAAAAATTAATATGTAATGCAGCAGTTCAGAGGAAAAAAACAAAAGAAAATATTACCAGGGGCTGGCAGTTAGCTCTCCGGGGAGAGTGTGGTGCTGATAACAAGGTTCAGGACTCAATCCCTGCACCAGCCAGCCATAAAAAAAAAAAAAGTAGTAGGAAGCCTGGAGTGCAGTTAGAAGAGCTGGATTCTTGTCCTGGTTCTGTTGCTACCTACGAGGCACTAATCCTCCAGGCTTCTGTTTCCTTCTGTGTAAAACAAGATTTAAACGAGGTCCACAAGGTCCTTTTCCCAGCCTTAATAGCCTATGGTTTAGTCTTTTCTGCCTACACAAAAGCTGAAGGCTTTCAAAAATTTCTTCCAAGCTGTAGATTAGAGTATAAAGATTAACACAATTCCTTGAACTTGTTAAGACAAGTGAACAGATATGATGTTGATAGGCCGGGAGTGGGGAGGAGGGGGGGAAAGAGGAATTGGTAAAGGAACACGAAAATCAACTACATTGTATATTGATAAATAAAAAATTTTTTTAAAGAGTATAAAGATTAAGAGAGCAGTAATTCTCTAAACCAACAGCATCAGCATCACATGGGAACTTGTCAGAAACGCAAATTCTCAGGTCTCATCCCAGATCTGCTGACTCAAACTCTGGGGTGGGGTCCACCGTCTGTGTTTTAACAAGCCTTCCAGGTGGTTCTGATAGTTTCAAGTTTGAGAAACACTGGCTAAGACATGGGTTCGAAGCTGGGCAGACCTCGGTTTGAACCCCAGCTCCATTTCTTACTAGCTCGAGTAACCTTTTACAAGTGGTATAACTTCTCTCAACCTCAGTGCCCTCATTTTTTAAAAATGGGAACAATACATACCCCAAAAGGAGGTTGTGAGGATGGAAGGAAATAACACACGTTCAGTACTTAGTGAAAAGCATGCAGTTGATGGGAGCCGTTACTACTCTATTTTAAAATTTGTTTTTTCCCCAAGGGCTTGATTATTAAGGACTAATTTTAGTATTACTTTTACAATAATAATAAATAACCATAGCAGCTCCACTGTGTTCTTCACTTGGCTTCCTATACTTGGGGCTTCTTTCTCGAGTTCTACATGCCATACACCCCTTGTCGTCTCATGCCCCACAGTCTCCCCTTCCCTTATTCTTCATCTTACCTTTTACCTTGCATTCTTCTACCTGATGCACCACCCCTGTGTCATTTTGCTTTTCTGCTGGCCACTTATAGATGTACAAACTTGTGTGAGAAGAGCCTGCATCCAGCACAATCCCATACTGAGGGCAAAACAAACCAAAAACTTATCAGTATCACATCATTCTTCTCTATATTCAGCTTGCAACAGAAAAGGGACAAAGACAGGAGTTTTCAAAGACATGAGGAGAAACATTTAATTCGAGAAGAACACTGCTGGGGGCAGCAGGGTTGGAGTTGCCCTGATGACAAGATCCACTAGGACACTAATCCTTCTAGAATAGGGCTCTTAATGCTGATTGCACATTAGAAATATTCAGGCCTTGCCCAGGGTGGAGCCCAAGCAGCAGTGTTGTTTAGAAGCTTCCTAGGTGATTCTAGAATGTGCAGCCAAGATTCAGAACCACATACTGAAGAATCTGAGACACTATAGAAGGAAGAGAAAGCCATTAATCTCGTAGTTCTCAAACTTGTCTACACATTGGAATCATACTAGAATCACCTGGAGAGCTTCAAAGGCCTGTCTTCCAGCCCCAGATATCCTGATGTAATTGGTCTGGTATGTGGCCTGGGCTTTGGAATTTTTATAAGATTCTAATGTGCAGACAAGTTTAGGAACCAATAAGTTAATCCACTGAGGGCCATATAGACATAATAAATATCTTCATCTGATTTCAGTTCAATGAATTTGGAGTTCGTTTTAAAGAGACATAGAAAATACTAAGCACACTTGCTTTTTAATTACAAAAATAACTATAAAATTGTATTCAATACATTTTTAAAAATATGTATTTAAGAGTAGGGGAGATAAAAGGACCAATAAAGGGAGCGCAAAAGTAGGGGGAAGAAGGGAAAACAGCATCAGGGAGAACTAGATGGTCAGAGGAGAAAGAAAGAAGAAAGTCACCACATCATATTTCATGGGTGCATTAATTTACCAGGCAGTTGTTGTATGAAGCGTTTTACATGAATTATCTGACTTAATTCTCAGAACAGTGCTATAAAGTAGGCACTATTTTTATCCCTTCTATATAGGTGAGGAGCTAAAGTGCAAAGAGTAAATCACTGAAGTGACTTACTAAAAATACACAGCTAATACATGACAGAGCCTTCATTTGAATCAGAGTCAGACTCAAGACCTTATACTCCTATACACAGAAACATAGGAGCAAAGGCTGGGCAATCGTTTTCAAATTGGTGCCCCCTTTTAAGGACATTGAATGAGGGATAGCTATTGCAAAGTGTGCAAATCTCAGGTGTACATCTCAATACATTTTTGCATATGTGCACATCCATATAACACCAAGATCGAGATACAGAACATTTTCTAACCCCCAGAAGGCTTCCTGGTGTCCCCTCAGTCACCTTCCTCTAAGAGTAACTACACTGTTTTGACATCTGTCACCATGGATGAGTTTTGCCTGTTTCTGAATTGCAATAAATGGACTTACATAGTGTGCCTCCTTTACCAACTTCTTTCACTCTACGCTCTCTGTAAGATGCATTCAAACTGTGTACATCAGCAGTTCATCCTTTTCCATTGCTGTAGAGTATTTCATTGTGTGCACATATATTTATCCATTCTCCAAACATAGCTGCCAGGACATTTTTGTACATTTCACTTTATGGAAATAAGCTCTTATTTCTTCTGGGTATATACCCAGGAGTAGCCTGCTGAATGCCCATTTCGATCAATTGATACTAATTTTTGGTTATATCCCTGGGCTTAATCAGGGGAAGAAATGCTGTGATTGATTAATGACATCTCCCATGGGCTTGTGAGGAGACCATCCTGGCACATGTATTTTTCATCATCCATATACTAGAGAGAAAAATGGATGGAAATTAATGGGGACACAAAAGGAAGAGAAACAGAGGAGGTACTTCTGAAACATGAACCAGATACTCTCATCTCACTTTGCTGCTCATTTGAGCTGTGGTCCTTTAAGTGTGGTCTGCCACTTGAAAAATACTTAGTTTAGCAATATGTATATACTTAGCAATATATATATATATCCTCATATTGTCTTATCACCTGATAAGAACTTAAGACCTTCCAGGAAGAAGACAAGAATGAGGATTTAAGAGACCTCCCTGGGCCACTAGAAATGGCTAAAAGTAGAGCCTATTTGAGTGTGAAACTTTATTTCACTTCACCACAAACCAAAGAGTATCACTGTGCAGACCTCGTAAGGATCCTTGACCCTCCATAACCTCCACAGTGTTCTCTGGCTTGTTACACACAGCAAGGAATCCCTCTAGTAATAATTGTTATGCCCTTAGAAAGAAAAGGGCCTGTGTACTTGCTTTGGGCAGCAAGGAAGCAAACTAGACAGACTCCTCTGCAGCTAGGCTTGCAGTGAAAGGAATCCAAGAAAAGGCTTAGGTGATGACCACTGTGGGCAGACAGCAACACTCCCTAAGGTCTGGGTCCTTTGTACCCATGGGAAACCCCCCGAGTGGAGAATGAGGCTCAGGGGCCACACAGCAGAAAAGTCTGTTGTTCCCTAGCAGGGCCCCTGAATTCTTCTTGCCAGAAAATGTTCCAACCACAGCGGCATAAGATAAAAGCTAGTGAGGCAGCAGCTGCAGCCAGCAGCCTTTATCTGGAATCAGGACATTGTATTACTTCTAACTACTGGCATAAAAGTCATTTTTCCAGTAGAGCCAAGGAATCAGCCTTGCTTTTATCAGCCTGTTTCTTTAAGGCCTTACACAGTGAGGTAGTTGAGAAACAAAAGCTTTTGCTACATTTCCTTTGGCCAGGGTTTGAGAGGGGGTGGAGTATATTTTAACAGAGGAACTGAGGACATTTCACCTTGTGTATGCGGCACACTGGAATCTAACTTGCTGAAGCGTGCCAAATGCTTTCTGTCTTCTAAAATGGTTTGCAAAATAATAAATTGGCATTGCTTGCTGCTTGAGAGACAGATAAAGCATGATTGTTTGAAAGTTCTCAGTTTGAACGTTTGGGGTTTACCTTTCATTGTTACAATGTCCATTTACAGCCCAGATAGCCACTACCTTTTGTTCTCTTTCCACCATACCAGCATTTTCCAATGCATGTTCCAGAGAGCATGACGCCTGCAAGGGTCTTGGCAAATAAAGCTTCCCAGAAGTTTAGGGGATACTCATGCACTCTCCCCATCATGGGCTCACAAGCCCATTAGCTAGTGAATGCCTCAGAGAAGTCTGGCGGTGAAGAAACCTAATGTTTCTCTGTAGCTCACACTTTGAACATTTCTAAAAGGTGCTGTATGTCCTTGACATTAAAGAAAAAAAAAATCAAAGATTTGGGTGATGAAAAAGAGATCTGTGGTTTGGTATTGGGTCATTCCCTTAATATTATTATTATTTTAATATTATTTTCTATCTTAAAAGTACTAAACGTTCATTAAATATCACCTAGAAAATGAAGGAAAAAAGGCAAAAAAGATTCCACCAACTAGATATCACTGTTATTTTTATTTATTTCCTAACAGTCTTTTTAAAATGTATAGTGTTTGGGGGATAGTTTTAATCTACTGTGCACACAATTTTGTCCTTAGCTAGTTTTTGGTCACAGGCATGATTTTAGTGATCACAACTAACCTTCATGAGCTATGTTGCATGAGCAGAACTGGTGGTCTAGAAAGCGGAACAGTAGAAATGCCCTTGCGTGGCTAGTGGAGACCTATGAAATGGGATTTGGGGAGTGAATTCACCCTCTTCTGCTCTTCTGCCACGTGAGAAACAGCGTTCTTCCCCTTCGGAGGATGCAGCATTCAAGACACCATCTTGGAAGCAGAGACCAGGCCCTTACCAAACACCAAACCTGTTGGCGCCTTGATCATGGTCTTTCCAGCCTCCAGAACCGTGAAAACATAAATTTCTGTTCTCTATAAACTACCTAGTCTATGGTACTGTTCTTGCAACACAAAACAGAGTAAGACGCCAGGCAACACAGGCAACAGTGTGATCATTAACTTCTCACGGTCCCTTCAGACACACTGGTTCTACAAAAACCTTCTTGAAAGTTCCTGTAGCTTTAATGGTAACTTCAGCAGCTTCATCAGTTGGTCTCAGTGATCCCGGGTTTATAAACAAAGCTTATCCTTTTGAATGTCCCTCTAGTACTCTATAAATAAATTATGTTAGCTATGAGATGCTAGCAGGGCCTATAAACATTTAGAGATTATTTTCTTCCATTCTTTTTTCTTTCATTGGAGTTACCAGATTTTTAATATAAACCAGTTTTTATGGGGTTTTGTTGTTGTAAAATATACATAACATTTTTTACCATTTCAACCATTTTTAAGTGCACATTACTGTGGTATTAAGTATATTCAAATCATTGTGCAATCATCACCACCATCCATCTCTAGATGTTGTTTTTAAACCAGACAATATTAAAACCCAGTAGAGTAAAAATAACACAGATATTTTCCAAGAGTATTTGAAACTGAAAATCAGAGAAAACCCTTCTCAATTCTTCATTAAAAAAAAAAAAAATCAGAAAGGCTTATCTAAGAACAGCACTTTAGTTCATTTTGAAAAAGCAGATGCATGGGGAAAGGACATTTACCCTTTAGCAGCAGCTGGAAATCCCACAGAGTATCAGAAAGGCTTATCTAAGAACAGCACTTTAGTTCATTTTGTAAAAGCAGATGCATGGGGAAAGGACATTTACCCTTTAGCAGCAGCTGGAAATCCCACAGAGTACAGTCACCATAACACACTAATAGCTAAAAGCCTTCCATAAAACACATCTTCATTAAAGTAGTGTTGACAGCTGGTCTCCACTGAGGGGTTCTGATGTGCTGGGCACTCTGACAAGTAAGTTCTTACATTATTTAATCCTCACACCATCCTCCAAATAGGTCTTATCTCCATTTTACATATTAGGAAACTGAGGCAGAGAGAGAAGAATTTACTTGCCCAAAGTCTTGGCTAGAAAGTAGCAGATCTGGAATTGAAATCAAAGCAGTCTGGTCCCTGAGCCTGCATTCCATGGAAGTGACAGCTTTTAACGAGAGCATGTGGTTTGGTATTGGGTCAATGTGGAACTGACTCCATTTTAGGCCCTTACCAGTTGTTATGTCTTTGTGAGAGTTTTCCCATAAAGTTATACGGTAACTAGGGAAAAAGTAGTTAGAACAATAGATAGAAACAACTTGCTGTCTGTAAAGAAGGAATGATTAAGTACCAGTGTGGCAATAAGCCAGCCTGGCTACCTGCTTCAACATTTGGAGCTAGTTATAGTTGAGTTTGGTTATTAATTGCCTACACAAACCTGAGCTCGGTCTTGAGATAATGTGGACAGAAGCTTGGCTTATGCTTTAGGGTTGCCATCCACCCTACCCATTACTCTAAGTAAGTTAGTGCTCCAGTGGCGCAATCGGTTAGCGCGCGGTACTTATACTCTAAGTAACTTACCCCATAAAAAAGTTCTTTGCTTTATTGCATGGGATGGGCTATTTCATTGTTAGGCTTCAAGACACCTTTCCAGTTTGGTGAGCAATCTGTCATTGGTCCACCTTCAGTCTGGTCAGCCTGGTACCTGTGTGAGAGAGCCTCGGTGTGTGCCAAAATATGTAATGTTCATGCTAAAAGGAATATCTGACAACTCACTAACTGCTAGTGTTTAGTGATGAACAGGCAATTAAAAAGTGGTGAACCAAGCAGATCTCAAAGAGCTACCTCCACACCTAGGTCCACCAAAGGCACTTTCCCAGGGAGACTTAAGTACAACTAATGACTCTTCAGTTCATTAAGGCCTATGGTTTTTTGTTTTTGTTTTTTAGAGTGGTCATTGTGTACCTAGTGTCTATAGGCACTGGTTTATAGGCTTCGCTGGCATGAGAATGCTCCAGGATGCCTGTTACACATGTAGATTCCCAGGTCCTGCACTCTGGATGTTTGAACTGAGAAGGCTCTGGGGCTGACAGTGGAGAACCAGGATCTCTAAAAGATTCTGAGGCAGGAGTCTGCCTCCCACACTGATGCCTCCTACTATCAGGCTGGTCCTGTGCTCTTCATATCCAAGGAGGCAGTAACTTTATCTATTCAAGATGCTCACTCTATTCACCGCGTCAGCAAACTTCTATGGAGCAACTACCCAAGCCAGATGCTGTGTTGGTTGTAATTTAACATTTATTTTGTGGTTATTTGATTAATGATTATCTACCCCTCTAGATTATAAATTCCATGAGGGTAAGGACTTTGCCAGTCTTTCTCACTGCCTTATCCCCAGGGCCTAAAATAGAGTAGATGCTCAATTATTATTTGTTAAATGAATGAATTGAGTGAATGAATAAATAAAACATATGCAAAGACAAATGAAACCCAGACCCTGTCCTCAATATGTATATAACCTAGCAGGTAGCTGGGCCGTTAAACACATCAGTGCATAAAGAGTTCTTGCTGTGCTATGCCAGATGTGGCCCAGGCATGAGGCCACCACCTTCCCCAACAAGGCCTAATCCAAGGTTAGTCAGGTAGGGAGATGACAAGACTGGATCATCAGCACTGGTGGCTCAACCTGAGCGGGGCAAGATGAGGGCAAGTCAGATGAGGAGAAGCAGGATTAAAGACAAATGTCACCTTGTCATAATCCAAGGTTAGTCAGGTAGGGAGATGACAAGACTGGATCATCAGCACTGGTGGCTCAACCTGAGCTGGGCAAGATGAGGGCAAGTCAGATGAGGAGAAGCAGGATTAAAGACAAATGTCACCTTGTCACTAGGGCAGGCAGACTGCAAAGATGATAATACACCAATCTTTCACTAAATGTCCACAGGGCCCATGTTATGTTGCATTCTGGGCAGGCAGAATAATCACCCCTGCAAGAGGACAAGGGTGACAAATCAGAGGAAACTGGTAGAGAGACAGCTGAAAGTCTTTCCATGTATGAAGTTGCACCAAGAGAAGCTTGTGGCCAACACCGCCTTAAAATGAAGTCTTTAGAGCTTTCTCTCAGCATTGTTGTCCCAAGGTACCTGTTCCATCGTGATCTTAAAAGGTCTTCTAAGGAATCTGTTCACCAAGATCTGGTCAAGCTAAGTCTTTCTCATTATGTCCTCCCTTCACCCCACAGACAATGCCTTATTTCTGACCTTATCTCCTTGCCTAGATCATGGCAGGAGCATCCTAATTGGTCTCTCCTCCTCTAATCTGCTCTGCAGCCAAGAGGAATCTCAGGAACGTAACTCTTGACATCACCTCCCTGTTCAAAACCCTTCAAAGCAATGGTTCTCAATCATGAATGCTCATTACAATCACCCAGGAAGCTTTTAACACACCAAAGCCTGGGCTTTACCCACCAAAGACTCTGTTTTAATTGATGTGGAGTGGGGTCCAGACATCAGCATTTTGAAAAAACTCCCCAGGTGCTTCAAATTACAGTGCATGCCATTGCAACATGCCATTGCAGTGTAATGGACAAGATGCCCGTTCCTGAGCCTACAGTTCTTGTTATTTGAATGTGCTGTTTGGAAAAACTAAGACAAATGGGAAAAAACATCAGTCTGGGTCAGAAAACTGGGTTCTAGTCAAGTCCACCTCTGCCTTTGGCAGGGGAACCTCTAAGACTCTTGTTTTGTTATCTATAAAATGGGGATGACATTTCATGACTCACAGCACTCATGGGAAGAAAAAATGGAAGTAACGTCATCGTTATGCTTCAGGAGGAATCTCTTCACAGTTCACCCTTTACGTGATAGAATTCCTCAGGACTTGGTCCTTGACTCTCTTCTCCTCTCACTTTATAGCCCCTTCCTAGATAATCTCATCCTTTTCTGAGGCTTCGGTACAGGAATGCCATCAAAGATATATCTTTAATCTAGACCTGTGCTGTCTTATGAGTGGCTACCGAGCACTTGAAATGTGACGAGTCTGAATTGAGATGTGCTATAAGTTAAAATCACACTGGAATTTGAAGATAGTATGAAAAAAAAAAGAATGTAAAATGTTTCATTAATAATTTTTTATTCTGACGAAATGTTGAAATAATATTTTGGAGGTATTGGATTACACAAAATATGTATATTATTAAAATTAATTTAAGGCCGGCCCCTTGGAACGCCGAGGCCACAGGTTTGGATCCTATATCGGGATGGCTGGTGCACTCACTGGCTGAGCGCGGTGCAGACCACACCGTGCCAAGGGTTGCAATCCCCTTACCAGTCAAAAAAAAAAATTAATTTCACCTCTTTCTTTTTACTATTTTTTATGTGGCTCTTAGAAAATTTAAAATGCGGCTTGCCTTATATTTCTACTGGGCAGTTCAGTAGACATCTGCCCAGAAAAGATAGATCCAGATCTGGTTACCCAACTGATTCCTTGATATTTCCTTTTGGTGTTGCTGTGGTTTGAATGTGGTTTGTACCTGACAAAATGCACGTTAAAATTTAATCCCAATGTGGCGGTGTGGGGAAGTGCAGCCTACTGGGAGGTGTTTAGGTCATGGGGGCAGACTTCTCATGATAGATTAATGCCCTCCAGATGGGGTGAGTTCTTGGTCTCATCAGAATAGATTAGTACCTGCAAGAGCAGCTTGTCTCGATTTTCTCTCTTGCTTCTTCCATGTGATCTCTTTGCACATGCCCGCTCCCTTCCACTTCTGTCATGAGCTGAAGCAGCATGAGGCCTTCACCAGATGCAGCTGCCCAATCTTGAACTTTCCAGCCACCAGAATTGTGAGCCAAACAAACCTCTTTTCTTTACAAATTAACCAGCCTTAGGAATTCTGTTCTTTTTTTTTTTTTTTTTTTTTTTTTTTTTTTTTTTTTTTTTTTCC
>NW_007728791.1:99234-104826 GCF_000696425.1 Galeopterus variegatus | reverse complement strand
AGGGTTGCAATCCCGTTACCGGTCAGTAAAAACAGACAAAAAGGAAAAAAATAAAAATAAAGGTAAAGAAGTTGATATACTTTTATTTCTAGCAATACATCAGTCACCCGCTGCTTCTGGGTTTTTGTTGATAAAATTTGAAATTTTAGCCAAGAATTTTTCTAGTAGATTTTTTACATAATTTTTCTTTTTTAAAAAAATTGAGACATACTTGATTGTACATATATGTATGGTACAGCATTAAATATCAATACCTGTATGCAATTATGTTCAAATCAGGATAATTAGTATATTCAGCATTACACAATGTAATCATTTTTTGTGACCCTTTACCCATTTCTCACTGACCTCCCTCCCTCTTCCCCTTTCCTACCTGTTGGCCTCAGTTCTATTCTCTCCTTTTGAAAGTTCAACAAATTATTGTGATTCTTGTATCTTTCTTTTTATATTTATTTGTTAAATAAAATTATATTTGTTAGCTCCCACTTATGAGTGAGGACATGTGGTATTTCTCTTTCTGTGCCTGGCTTATTTCACTCAACATAATTTTCTCTAAGTTCGTTCATCCATGTTGCTGCAAATGGCAGAATTTCATTCCTTTTTATGTCAAAGTAGTGTTCCATTGTGTATATATACCACATTTTCCTTATCCAGTCACTTGTCAATAGACATTTAGGTTGGTACCAACTCTTGGCTATTGTAAATAGAGCTGCAATAAACATGGGAGTACAGGTATCCCTCAGACATGATAATTTCCATTCATTTGGGTATACACCCAGCAGTGGGATTGCTGGGTAATATGGCGGGTCTATCTGTAGTTGTTTGAGAAACCTCCATACTGTTTTCCATAATGGCTGCCCTAACTTACAGTTCCAGCAACAGTGCAGGAGGGTTCCCCTTTCTCCACATCCTCGCCAGTATTTATTACTCTCTGTCTTTTTGATAATAGTCAGTTTAACAGGGGTGAGATGATATCTTAATGTGGTTTTGATGTGCATTTTCCTGATGCTTAGTGATGTTGAGCATTTTTTCACGTGTCTCTTGGCCATTAGTATGTGTTCCTTTGAGAAATGCCTATTCGGGTCCTTTGCCCATTTTTAAATCAGGTTATTTGTTTTTTTACTAAGTTGTTTGAGTTCCTTGTATATGCTGGAAATTAATCCCTTGTTGGATGTATAGTTTACAAACATTTTCTTCCATTCTGTAGGTTGTCTTTTTGCTCTGCTAATTGTTTCTTTTGCTGTGCATAAGCTTTTCAGTTTGATATAATCCCCTTCATTTATTCTCTTCTTTTGCTGCCTGTGCTTTTGGGGTCTTATTCATAAAGTCTTTGCCCAGTCCTGCTTCCTGAAGTGTTTCTCCTATTTTTTCTTACAGAAATTTTACAGTTTTGGGTCTTATATTTATGTTTTAAAAAGTTTTTGAGTTGATTTTGGTATACAGTGAGGGGTATGGGTCTAGTTTCATTCTTCTACATATGGATGTCCAGTTTTCCCAGCACCATTTATTAAAGAGGCTGTCTTTACCCCAATGTATGGTTTTGGTGCCTTTGTTGAAGATCAGTTGGCTGTAAGCATGTGGGTTGATTTCTGAATCCTCTCTTCTGTTCAGTTGGTCCAAGTGTCTGTATGCCAGTACCATGCTGCTTTGGTTACTGTAGCTTTGCAGAACAATTTGAAGTCAGGTAGCGTAATGCCTCTGAAAGGCTTTTTTTTTTTTTTTTTGGCTCAGGGTTGCTTTGGCTATTCGGGGTCTTTTCTTGTTCCAAATGAATGTTAAGATTGGTTTTTTTTCTATTTCTGTCAGGAATGTCATTGGTATTTTGATGGGGATTGCACTGAATCTGTCGATCTCTTTGGGAAGTATCGACATTTTCACAATGTTAGTTCTTCCAATCCAAGAACATGGAATGTCTTTACATCATTGTGAGTCCTCTTTAATTTCTTTCAGCAGCAATTTGTAGTCCTCATTGCAGAGATCTTTCACCTCCTTAGTTAAATTGATTCCTAGGTTTGTTGTTTTTTGGGGGGGGGGTTGTTTGTTTGTTTGTGACTGTTGTAAATGGGTTTGCTTTCTTGATTTCTTTTTTGGCTAGTTTGCTGTTAGAGTATTAAAATGCTACTGATTTTTGCATGTTGATTTTGGGTCCTTCAGTGTTACTGAAATCATTTATCCACTCTAAGAGCTTTTTTGTAATGTCTTTAGGTTTTTCTATATATAGGATAATGTCATCTATAAACAAGGACAGTTTGACTTTGTCTTTTCCAATCTAGATGGCCTTTATTTTTTTCTCTTACCTGATTGCTCTGGCTTATACTTTCAGTACTATGTGGAATAGGAGCGATGAGAGTGTGCATCCTTGTTTTTTCCTGTTCTTAAGGGAAAAGCTATCAGTTTTTCTTCATTCAGGATGATATTGGCAGTGGGTCTGTCATATATGGCTTTTATTGTATTGAGATACTTTTCTTCTATACCTAATTTGCTGAGAGTCTTTATCATGAAAGGATGTTGAATTTTGTCAAATGCTTTTCTGTGTCTGTTGAGAAAATCATATGGTTTTTACCCTTGACTATGTTGATGTGGTGTATCACATTTATTCACTTGCATATATTGAACCATTCTTGCATCCCTGGGATGAATACCTCTTGATTGTGGTATATAATCTTTTTGATGTCCTACTGTATTCTGTTTGCTAATATTTTTTTGAGGATTTTTGTGTCTATGTTCATTGAAGATATTGGCTGTAGTCTTTCTTTTCTTTTTTGTATCTGTCTGATTTGGGTATCAGGGTGATGTTAGCCTCATGGAATGAATTTAGGAGAATGGCTTCTGTTTCAAGTTTTTGGAATTGTTTGAAGAGAATTCGTATAAATTATTTTTTAAAGGTTTGGTAGGATTCAGCAGTAAAGCCATCTGATCCTGGACTTCTCTTTGTTGGGATACTGCTGTTTACTGCTTCCATCTCATTGTTTGTTATTGGTCTGTTCAGGTTTTCTATGTCTTCTTGGTTCAGTCCTGGTAACTTGTCAAGAAATTTATCCATTTCCTCAAGATTTTCAAATTTGTTGGCATATACTTGTTTATAATAGTCTCCAACAATTCTTTGAATTTCTGTGACATTGGTTGTAATGTCACCTTTTTCATTTCTGATGTTTGTTACTTGGGTCTTCTCTCTTCTTTTTTTAGTTAGCCTAGCTAATGGTTTGTCTATTTCATTTATCTTCCCCAAAAACCAACTTTTCCTTTCACTGATCTTTCATATTGTTTTTGGGGTCTCTGTTTCATTTAGTTTTGCTCTTAACATAATTACTTCTGTCCATTTACTAATTTGGGGATTGGATTGTTCTTGTTTTTCTAGTTCTTTGAGGTGTAGCATTAGGTCATTTATTTGAAATCTTTCTATTCTTTTGATGTAAGTGTTTATGGCAATGAACTTCCCTCTTAGTACTGCTTTAGCAGTATCTCACAGGTTTTGGTATGGTGTTCTTTATTTTCATTAGTTTCAAGAAATTTTTTTATTTCCTCTTTAATTTCTTCTTGAATCCATAGATTGTTCAGGAGCATGTTGCTTAATTTCCATATGTTTGTATAGTTTCCAGAGTTTCATTTGTTATTGATTTCTAATTTTAATCCACTGTGGTCTGAAAAGATACTTGAAATGATTTCAATTTTTTAAAATTTGTTGAGACTTGATTTGTGATCTACTGTGTGGTCTATCCTGAAGAATGTTCCATGTACTGATGAAAAGAATATATATTCTGTAGTTGTTGGATGAAATGTTCTGTAGATATCTGCCAAGTCCAATTGGTCTAAAGTGTAGTTTAAATCCTGTGTTTCTCTGTTGGCCATTAGTATGTGTGACTAGATAATCTGTCAAATGTTGAGAGGGGGGCAATCAATGATCAGGTCCCCAACTATTATTTGGTGACTAGATAATCTGTCAAATGTTGAGAGGGGGGCAATCAATGATCAGGTCCCCAACTATTATTGTTTTGGGGTCTATCTCTTTCTTTAGGTCTAATAGTGTTTGCTTTATATACTGGGTGCTCCACAGTTACTGCCTATATATTTATGATTGTTATGTCTTCTTGATGGATAGATCCCTTTTTCATTATATAATGTCCCTCTTTGTCTCTTTTTATGGTTTTTAGTTTAAAGTCTATTTTATCTGATATAAGAATACCTACTTCTGCTCATTTTTGGTTTCCATTTGCATGTTATTTCTTTTTTCATCCCTTCACTGTTAGTCTGTGTATGTCTTTACAAGTGAGGTGAGTCTCTTGTAGACAGCATATAATTAGGTCTAGCCTTTTAATTTAATCAGTCAGTCAGTGTCTTTTGAGTGGGAAATTTAATCCATTTACATTTAGGGTTGTCATTAAAAAGTATTGTCTTACTCCTGGAATTTTATCAATTTTTGTTTAGATGTTTTAGATATCTTTTGTTCCTTTCTTCTCCTTTTATTGTTTTTCTTCAGTGTCTGTTGGTTTTTTAAGGTGTTAAGATATAGTTTATTTCTCTTTCTCATTTGTATATTTGTTCTACCAGTTGGTTTCGTTCTTACTTGTATATTCATGGTAGTGATTATTATTTTTTAGATTCCAGATGCAGGACTCCATTGAGGATTTCTTGCAGGGCCGGTCATGTGGTGGTGAACTCCTACAGTTTTTGTCTGGGAAATACACTATTTTTCCTTCATTTCTGAAGGATAGCCTTGTTGGGTATATTATTCTTGGCTGGCAGGGGTTTTTTTCTTTTATTATTTTTAATATATCATACCACTTCTTTCTGGCCTGGAGAGTTTCAGTTTAGAAGTCTCCTGTTAGCCTGATGAGGACTCCCTCAGAGGTGATGACACTTTTCTCTTGCTGTTTTTAGGATTCTCTCTTTGTCTTTGAGATTTGCCAGTTTGATTATAATGTGTGTTAGAGAGGACCTTTTTGGACTGAATCTGTTTGGTGATCTTTGAGCCTCCTGAATCTGAAGGTCCATGTCTCTCCATCTACCTGGAAAGTTTTCTGCTATTATTTCATTGAATATGTTTTCAATGCCTTTTCCTTTCTTCTCCCTTTCTGGGACCCATGGTTCTGATGTTTGTGTACTTAAGGTTGTCTGCTAGCTCTCTTAGATATTCTACATTCTTTTCTCTTTTCTCTTTTTTTTTTTTTTTGTTTTGTTTTGTTTTGTTTTTTGGTCCACCTGAGTTATTTCAAAAATACTGTCTTTGAGATAAAAAATTCTTTCTTCTGCTTGTTCTTGCCTGCTGTTTAAGCTGTCTGTTGTGTTTTTTTCATTCCATTGAATGAATCCTTCAGTTCCAGGAGTTCTGCTACATTCTTTTTAAAAGTAATAATCTCTTTGTAAGTTTCCTCCTTCATTTCCTGGAGTTTTTCTCATTTCATTGTGTCATCTAACTGAGTGTCTTCTTGTATCTCATTGAGTGTCCTTAAGATTGTTGCTTGGAATTCCTTTTCAGTCATTTCAAGGGTTTCCTGCTCTATGTGGTCTGGTATTTGAGAATTATTATATTCCTTTGGTGGTGTCATATTTTCTTCCTTTTTCATGTTTCTAGTATCTCTACATTGATGTCTG
>NW_007728791.1:98059-99019 GCF_000696425.1 Galeopterus variegatus | reverse complement strand
GGCTTTGAGGAGAGAGACTTCCTCCTGTAGATGTGTTTTATATTGACCATTAAGTAGAATGTTTTAGCATTGGTTCTGAGTAGATGCAGTAGTGTAGTGTCCATGTGGGTACTTTGGCCATATTCAATGTTGGAGCTGTGTGTGCACCACCATGGCCTAAGCACTGGGGCACTTAGTGATTTCTGGCTGAGGTTAATGACACTGTGTTGTGTTGTCAAGGACGTGGGTGAGATCCTGAGTTCTTCAGAGAAGCGCCTGGGAACCCTGTGACTCTGGCTGGTGTTGGCGACACTGGGCTAACTTGTTAGCACTCTGGCTAGTGTCCTGAAACCCTGATAGGTGCACTGGGAATTTTCTCCCTTACTCTATTTGGCTATTCTGGGTTTCTGCACTCTATGAGATTTCCATGTGTGTCTCTACCCAGATCAAGGCAGTCACATGGGCTGCCCATGTAGCTCCCATCCCCAGAAGCACCACCACTGGGGGCAGCATAATTCCCCCTATAGTTTAGGCCACTGGGCCATGGGTCTGCACTTGCTCACCTCCTTCCCTGGGCTCTGCTTGTGACCCTCCTTTGTCAACGCAGTTGAGTGGTTGGTAGTCCATCTACATGGCAGTGGTGGCTACTGCTGAGGAAGTGGCTGCTGCTGTGGTGGCAGTGGCCCTTGTGGCTGCAGTGGCTGTGGTGGGCCACCCATGCAATGGCAGTGGCTACAGCAGGCTGCCCATACCCATCAGTGTCTACAGTGGTGGTGGCCGCCCAGTATCAGTGGCAGATAGAGCAGCTCCACACATAGCTGCAGTGTCCATAGTAGCAGTGGGCTGCCCACATGGCAGTGGCAGAATCAAATAATTGTTGATGCATATATTTATGAACAGATGAATGAAGAACTGATGAATGAGGTATGATCATAAAGTGATGAGATTACATGTTCTTAAAACAAATGTTCTAGATACAAA